>NW_028245099.1:0-75022 GCF_964263255.1 Lissotriton vulgaris
CTACTTATTTTGTGCTCTCTCTTTTGACCTTGATCTCCTGCCCTCTCCCTCGCTGTCATCCCATACTACTCCCTACTTATTTCGTGCTCTTTCTTTTGACCTCTCCTCTCTCCCTCTCTTTACCTTCCCCCTGCTCTCCTTTTTCTCCCTCTCCCCATCTCCCCCTCTGCCTGCTCTCCTCTCTCTCTCCCTCTCTCCCTCCCCTCTCTCTCCCCTCCGTCAATGCCACCAGCCGCCTGCCTGCCTCGCATCACCACATCAAAGGCAGCCCAGCCTCCCTCCCACAAGCTTCTCCCAGCGTGCGCTCTGCCTCGGGCCGGCATTTCTCCTCCCCTAATTATTCACTGCACGGCCTACTGCTCCCCCTATTTGTTTTTCACTGTCGCCTCCCTTTCCATGCCCAGTGTCACCTTAGTGTCCCAGAGGCGTTCCTCTTTTCTTCTGTCCTCTAGTCAGTCCCTTCCTGTCTCTGTGTCTCTCCAATGCCCCACCATTGAGCGTTTTGCCCCACACCTTTTACACCGCATCCCGTTCGTTCTGCACATGTCCACCCTGTTATAGTGTGGCTTCCGTCCTTTAAATAGAATGGCTCCACTGCTCGTTGGCCAGCTCCTTGTTTTTATTTAGTTACCGCTGGCAGTAGATCTTGCTAGTTTGATGGTTTCAGTATTCATTTACATCCCTTTAATGAATGGCTTTGAAATCGTTTTCTTTTTCATTTTTTAAATGCAAACATTGACAAAGTCGGTCTTTTTGTCTTTTACATAGTAAAACTGTTTGGCAAGCTTCAGTAAGGCACATGGTACTGTGTAGGCTGCAGCAGTCAGACAAATGTGTGTTCTTCTTTTGTCTTTGTTTTCATATCACTTCTACCCAAGCTGTTTGTACTATCTGTAGTAGCTCTTCAGAAGTGCTGGCATATTGGGCAATTCTGTCTCCACCCCCGTGAGGCACGGTCAGCTTTTCCGAGACAGTGACCTACTTCTCGTCTATACCATCCTGCAATGAACCCCAAACTCGCCGGTTTTTTAGATACACCAGATTGTCTAGAAATCTACTGACATCTCCAGCATGCTAGAGAAGAAACATGTAGGGGTGCAGAGGTCAGTCGGAAGAGGCAGCCTCTTACCAATCAGTTTAGAGAAGTTGATGAATCCCCTTCATAGATTATTGCAAACAGCACTTTGAGCAACTGCTTCTGTATATGGCGACTCTTGCTGTCACGCTACCGCCTCACTCTACTACTCTACCACCCTCACTCTACCGCCCTCAATCTACCACTCTACCGCACTCACTCTACCACTCTCACACCCTCACTCTACCTCACACACTCTACTGCCCTCACGTCCTCACTCTATCGTCCTCACTCTACAACTCTACCGCCCTTCCTCTACCACTCTACCGCCCTCACTCTACCTCCCTAACTCTACCATTCTAGCGCTCTCACTCTACCACCCTCACTCTAACACTCTACCCCCTCACGTCTTCACTCTACCACCCTCACTCTACCGCCCTCACTTTACCACTCTATCGCCCTCACGCCCTCACTCTACCGCTCTCACTATACCACTCTACCGCCCTCACACACTCACTCTACCTCACACACTCTACTGCCCTCACGCCCTCACTCTACCGCCCTCACTCTACAACTCTACCGCCCTTCCTCTACCACTCTACCGCCCTCACTCTACCGCCCTAACTCTACCAATCTAGCGCTCTCACTCTACCGCCCTCACTCTAACACTCTACCTCCCTCACGCCCTCACTCTACCGCCCTCACTCTACCGCCCTCACTTTACCACTCTACCGCCCTCACGCCCTCACTCTACCGCACTCACTATACCACTCTACCGCCCTCACACACTCACTCTTCTGCCCTCACTCTACCACTCCACTGCACTCACTCTACCGCCCTCACGGCCTTCACTCTACCATCCTCACTCTACGGCCCTCACTCAACCACTATGCCGCCCTCACTCTACCACTCTACCGCCCTCACCCTACCACTCTACAGCCCTCACCCTACCACTCTACCGCCCTCACTCTAACGCCTTCACTCTACCACTATACCGCCATCATCCTAACACTCTACCGCCCTCACTCAACCGCCCACACTCAACTGCCCACACTCTACCACCTTCACTCTACCGCCCTCATTCTACCGCACTAACTCTACCGCCCTCACTCACTATACCGCCCTCACTCACTCTACCGCCCTCACTCACTCTACCGCCCTCAATCACTCTATCGCCCTCCCTCACTCTATCGCCCTCCCTCACTCTATCGCCCTCCCTCACTCTATCGCCCTCCATCACTCTATCCCCCTCCACCACTCTACCGCCCTCCATCACTCTACCGCCCTCACTTACTCTATCACCCTCCCTCACTCTATCGCCCTCCCTCACTCTATCGCCCTCCATCACTCTATCGCCCTCCATTACTCTACCGCCCTCCATCACTCTATCACCCTCCCTCCCTCGATCGCCCTCCATCTATCGCCCTCCCTCTATCGCTCTCCCTCTATCGCCCACCCTCTATCGCCCTCCCTCTATCGCCCTCCCTCTATCTATCACCCTCCCTCTATCTATCTATCGCACTCACTCTATCTATTGCATCACCATAGCATCACTCAGCACCACCACAGCATCACTCAGTGGCACCACAACATTCAACAACAACTGGTTCAAATATTTTCTGTCAATGTTTCAAGCTTTATTGCAAATGTCATAAAAAGATGTTAAATGTTTTCACTTCTGTTCTTGTTAAAACATTGTGATTTGTCAGATCAATACATGTAAGACAGGGGAAAACTAAACATGTACCTTTACTAATTCTATAGATGTAACATTTGCTAATTTTATAACTATTGGCATTTCTAAGAACAAAATTAATACTTTTATATTTTGAAAAACATAAACAAAAATTAAAAAATATTTACATTTTCCACTCCAAAAAAAGACATTGTTATTTGCAATATCAATACATCTAAGTCACGTAAAGACAACACATATTGCATTGCAAATGCTATAGGTGTCATATTTGCAAAAGTTAAAACTATTGGCATTGTAAATGACAAAGCTATTAATTTCTCTATGTTCAAAACCAACACATAAATAAAATAATTGTCATTTACAATACCAATAGATCAAACTTTCCTAATGCGAGACCTATTGCATTGCAAATGCTTGTCTTGATACTTATTATTCACAACACAGTAATTCTACAACTCTCCTCCGCTCACCTGTCTCTTTCACAATCTATGTTCTCTACACTCCTCCTACTCACTGGTCTATTACTCACAGCCGTGCTCCCACCATAGCCTCCTCCTCATATGTTACTCATCGCCTATTAATTTGTCATCGCTGTTGCAGGCTGCATTAAGAAACTGATTGTTACGCACAATATGCCTTGGTTATATAGATCCAAAAGATAGCTACTGGTACTCATGCTGTGTTTCAGAATATTTTTTGTAAAATTATCGTCTGACAGAAATAATGTGGCCTAAATACTGTTTATAAAAAATATCACCCGAACTGGGGTAGTTCTTCTATTATTGCCTTTACAGAACACTATGTTACAGTGCATTAATCTTCCACTTCCATCCTACCCTCCTCTGACTGGTTGTCTTTATGCTCAGTGGCGGCTGTTGTGCTAAGGCGGAGGAGTGTCGCCCCACTGCTCTTAGAGCAGTGAAAAAGGGAAAAATAACATGATAATATGAAAGATTAAAATATAATAAAATATTTTATAAAATGATAATTATTATAATTATATTTTTTGCTACTGCTGGGCTGGATTAGGGCGGGCAGGTGGGGTGGCTCAGGGAGGAGGAGTGGTATGGGCACACTTAAGTGCGCATGACTGCTTGGCCGGCCGTCTTGGGACGGCCAAATATTTATGGCCGCTGGACATATTCCCCACCAGGCTATAATGCACAGCAAGATGGTGGGGAATATGCCCAAGCTTCCTGTCCCCAACTGAGCAGCGATCCACAGCGCTCGGACCAATCACAACGCTGCATTTTAGCGTTGTTGGCTCAGGAGAGCATGTGTGCCAGTGAAGTCACAAAGAGAAGCGAAGTGGAGATGGAGGAGAGATGGCAGAAAAGGTAAGTGTGTTTTTATTTTATATTTGTCAACCCCCCATTGCCCCCGCCACGTCCCGCCATCCCCGTTTCCTATCGGCCACCACTGTTTATGCTTGTCTGTGACCATGTACGCCCGCCACTGCCTTTGGCTACGTTTGCACTATAGAAATATCACATGCAGACATACATTGCCTCCACTGGGACAATATTTCTAGAAAGCAATATTTAGGACACAATATTTATGTCAGAAGATAAGTTGGTTCTGGTTTCTAGTACCATACCCAGTGTGTTCTATGCACAACTGCCAAAACTGCTGTCTTGCACTCCCATGTCACCTCAGCTCATATTTCCCCCAAAAGGAGTGCAACTCTTTAATGTTTTTTATTTTTCATATATTTCGTTCTTGGTGATATGCAGTAACAATACAACACCGTTACATAAACTGAAACTACAAACTGAGTTACATTCATTCAGTTGTGGACAGGCCATTTATCAGATACATACGTATGTACAGCCCCATCACAACCCCGTTCAAATATGCCTCTGAATGTTCTTTGTTCAATGTATAGTATATTACGACTTCTTGCAATAGGGTCCTGATAAAGGTCCGGCTAGGAGATGAATCGTGGATTTGGGGCCAGAATTATTAACGGACAGAATTACCGATTGTGGTTGGTAATGCCTCGTTTGCACAATGAGATTATACATTCAATATGGAATGAGGAATAACCACATGACCCTGGGATTACCATGTCCTTTTTCACATGGACATTCCAAATTCCAGGAACCTTTCTGCTCCCATACACCAGCTACACGCTGCACTTGCTAAATGGGAGCGGGGTCAAGGCGGGGGGGGGGGGGGGGGGGGGGAGGGGTGGGGGGGTAAGTGGGGGGGCAATGTGACGCAGAAGGGTGTGGCCACTTTGGGCTCTCCTGTGGCATGGCGGGGCGTCTCATGCTGTCACTGTGTGAAGGTAGGTTGGTATATAGGTAGGTGGTGGTGATGGATTGGTGGGGACCAGGCTGTGTCCCAGAAAGGATTCCAAAGTGGTTTAACCGGTAGAGGAACCCCAGTGAGGTAATTCATTTTAAGATTCCCTCACCTGGTAATTTCGGATGTGCCAATACAAAGCCACATAGAATTGTCCAGGGCAGTATTCCCGCCCTGCCTGGCGACTTGTAATCTTGCCCCAAATGTACTGATTAGCAGAAAGCGTGTCCCTCCCAAACGAAAGAACTCATTGTGTTTCTGTGGGGATTGAAGAAATAAGCCCACGAGAATCGTGGCTACTTCTTTACTTCTCACGACTTCATGGTTCAGTCCCTTCTTCCTGAGAACCATCATCGGGATCGGGAGGGTCTGGAATCGTCATACGATAACATGTCCACCACAAACACACAGCACAGAGCATGTGGCGTGACCAAGGTGCCCTTGGCACGAATTCGAGCATGGGAAATGTCCCACCTGTCCCTGTCCGGGCAGTAGAAACATTGATAATAGGGCAGCAGGGGGGTACCTTACAGCCATGGACCCCGGTGCCACTGCACCTGCTGCTCCATTGATAGCTACACTCCTGTTTATGAACAGTAACAGAGCTGGCTCCTGCTCTCCCTGTCCAGGTACTTTTCAATTACTCACGTGAATGTAATGCCAAAGTTCATGTGTCTCTATTTCGGAGACTAAGAAGGTTTATTACAGGTCAGGTCTCTAGCCCAATCCACTGATAAAAGTACAGACAGTCACACAGACAGCACTGGATTGGGACAGTAAGCATTCAACCAATTAATAATTAACCGCAACCAATCCTGTCTATGGTGTTTTAGGCAATGATGAGAGTCAGTTCTTCTGTGCGAGCCTCCTAACTAACTGCCCAAATGAGTGGCTCCTTTCGCTCCCCCCTTAAAATGTATTTCCCGGTGTGCGTCGGGACCTGTCGCCAGCTTACTGCATTCACTACCAGAAGAAGTGCCATCAAAATCGCAGTCGTAAAACTCCCTGATTCTACGTTGTCCACACACAGGTGTTTGCACAACGAGCACAGCTAATACTTGAGCAAATTTCGCAGTGTTCGGTTGCCCAAGCCATGGGACGGGCGGCTATCTTCCGCAAACAGAGACAGGGAGATTATGGTTCCACTTTGGACTGGTCCCTGCCCTGCCCACTTACTTCTTCTTGTTCATGTGTCCTATAAACGTATGGGGGAAGCCCAAGGGCATCCTATGGAGGCGCCAATATTACCAAACCAAATATACCTGATGGGGAGAGATCATTAATGAAGCGTAAATTGCTGGCCTTGGGGAAATATATCACCAAATTAATATTTTAAGCCCAATACTACAATTTGTGGTTATAATATTTATTTGGTGATAATGCCCTTTCTATCATCCGGATGGGTTGGGCGACTAATGTTTAATATAGCGAAGCGTGCACGGCAAATGTATCCAAGAGGAACATTGCTTTTCAGCAAGCATGGCTAGCTTCAGTCACAGTGAGTGCCTTTGACTAATAAAGGCGAAAATAAATTAGCTAAGGAGGAACTGACTAAATAGGTCTGCTCTTTGCAAGAACTACCATCTGATCAGTACAGCCAGGTCTTCCAGAAGACGAGTCCCCCATCTGATCAATGGGTACGTTCAAATGTGTTACATGTCCTCTACAGCTCTTTCCTTGTCCTGTGTATTATCTGGAACAAGATCCACGCGTGCAGAAAGTACTACGCGACAAACACCTTCTCTGGAGATAAATTATTCAATTTGATTCACCAATTAAATGAAACAGGAAGTCTCCATGGCATTCAAGACTCAGTCAGTCAGTCAAAAGATACGTTATTTCGGCCTACAGGACCTTAAAAGCACATGTGAAACGATTAGACATTGATTACAATTTATCAATGTAAAATTTTTTGTATACTCAGAAAATATAAGAACATCTAAAAAGTTAAAAAGATAAAATATTGAATAGCTTGGTAGACATTTGGGGCCCGATGTAGGTCGCCATTTACCGGCCGGTAACAGCCGATTCGGCCGTTACCGACCGGTAAATGTGTTTTCTTGATGTAGGGGGCCTATTTTACCAATTCGGTAAATTTACCGAATCGGTAAATTTACCAAATCGGTAAAATACCGACTCGGTATTTTTAACGATTACGGAACTTCTATATGTAGGTGGGACTCTTCTGAGTCCCAAAGGCCTGTCAGATTCGGTATTTTACCACCCAATCCAATTGGGTCGTAAAATACCGAATCCAGGTGTGCATGCACATGTGTGCATGCACACCTATGCCATGTGACAGACAGACATGCCCTTAGGGCATGTCTGTGTGCCACATGGCACACATGCCTGTATTTGGGGTGCTAGAGGGTGTCAAAGTGACACCCCCTGCACCATTGCTGCAATCTGTATTTACCGAATCGGTAAATACCGATTCGGTAAAGCCCATTGATTCCTATGGGCTTCAAAGCCCATAGGAATCAATGGGCATTACCGATTCGGTATTTACAGAATCGGTAAATACCGAATTTCACCGATTCGGTATTTACCGAATCTCAAATACCTACATCCCCCCCCCTCCATTTTACCACTTCTTAAATACCGAGCCTCAGAGGAGCAGCGGCAGAGCCGAGGAGCGGTGCCGTGGGATGAAGTGGTGGAGTGGAGCTTTCAACCTTTTACCTTCACCGAGGAGAGTGTGAGGCGACTTTAACAGGGGCCGGGACTGCGAGACCCAGGGTTCCGCGCAGGATCAACGCAGCGCACCTGGAGTCTCTTCCCGCCCCTGCTCCTCCCCGTTTGCCTTGCCTGACCTGTGCCTTCATAACAGCTTGCGGCCCCCGCTTCGCGGGTGCCGCTCGCAGCTGTTTGCTGAGTTCGTGACTTTGCCTTAGAAACCCTGTTTGTTTGCCTGCAGAAGTGGTGGAGTGGAGCTTTCGACCTTTTACCTTCACCGAGGAGAGTGTGAGGCGACTTTAACAGGGGCCGGGACTGCGAGACCCAGGGTTCCGCGCAGGATCAACGCAGCGCACCTGGAGTCTCTTCCCGCCCCTACTCCTCCTATAAAAACGTGCCTCTGACGCATAGCGGGACGCGTGTGCGGGACGCCGGACAAAGGGCGGACAGTCTTAGACAGTCCGAGACAGGCTGAGACTGGACTGGGCACGTCACTTTGCCTTTGTTGAACCTGACCTTTACCATACAGTAAGACTAATAATCCCTGAAATACTCGTTTAATCTTTGTTAATTTGTACCGTATTTCCGTGAGTCCGCCTGTCTTGGCAGTTCGCCAAATATTAGGATTTAATACCAACCTCATTCAGAATGCCAAAGAAGAATGTTATGGTGGGGGGTAATTCCATTGAAAACTATATGGTACAAGTAGTGTCAAAGATCAATAACGATAGGAGACAATCTCTAGGTCTTAGTCACTCCCCAAATGTATCTCCCTTAAGCCCATCACCAGACTCACCATGGTTAGATATTCCATCTCAGGCTGAGGGAAGTGTAATTTTAGATTCTGAGACACTCGAAAATGGCCCATCAAACATGAGTATCAGTATAGCTCAGGATCAAGATATAGCTACGATCAATGTTTCAGACTCGCAGATAGTTGACCCTGAAGAAAATCACACTGCACAAGACAGTGAGCAGACAACCACAGAAGCTGATCCTCCTGTTCAAGCCCCAGCTCCTCGAGCGATTAGAAAGTGTAGAAAAACCCAATTACTTCGCGGTGGAGTTTGTACAGGGAGGAAGAGGGCCGCGTCACCACTGAGAAGTAGGGAAAAAGGTAGGAGGAAAGTAGAAGATGACGAAAAAATAAATACGGATGAAGAGCTTATATCCAGGATAGCAGATTTAATTGACACCAAATTTAGAGCCTTAATTAAACCGGTAGTGGCCAAACTGGATAAGTTATCCGCAGATGTGAAAAAGTTGGGAGTAGATCAAAAGAAGTTAATGGAAGAAGTGTCTAACATATCTGGTACAGTCAAAAACCTGGCCATGCCTGTAAAAGAGGTATTTGGCCTTCAGCCAGATGCAGGCACAATTCCTAACATCACAAGGTTAAATCATTTAGATCAGACGCCAATTATTGCATCCAACCAGTCACCGTCAAGGGAGATCCACCCTCCACAACCACCAGAAATAACCCTACCAAGAGCAGAAGAAGACACATTACACTTCATTGAGGACGCAGCCCCATTAGTGCTGGTTTTAGCAAATGCTCCCCCACTAGCACCGGATCAATCTGAATCACCCACGGCGCTAACAAGTAAAGCCCTGCACTGGCTATCGGGCAATATGCGGTTGGCCCCATGGGGGAAGCAACAGCTAGCTAGAGATATTAAATCAGCTAGAAGGGCCACATGGATAGGTCAAAACCCCAAAAAATTTAAAGGAGACTGCATAATTATAAATTTTGTAAACTCTGCAGTCTTACCAAATATCCTTCCAAACATTCTACCACCACAACGAAGGAGAGGTACCATCATCCCTCTTACTCTGGAATTTTTTGGTAAAAAACAACGGAGTATGACATACCCTAAGCCTAATCATACCTATATCAGGCCAATATGGCCAGAAAAAACAAACGGTTGGGGCTTTGATGCACCAGCAAACAACTGGGGCTATAGTAGGGACGGATACGACCAACCATCACGACCATATCATACAGATCACCATTACTTTAATATCCCCACATCCAATAGGTATGATATTTTCTCTGCGGAGGGTGGGCTGGATGGGGTAGAATGACTACCAGAAGACGTAGGCATAGTGAATGTGAATACTTATAGTACTGCTATCCCTACTAACCCACTTGTAAGCGAGAATTTGAATAGAACACAATGTGGACGTCAAAAATGTATGGAGGGACTTTTATTGTTATCATGGAATATAGCTGGACTCTCTGATAAAATGCAAGATAAAGACTGGCTGCACTATGTTAAAAAATATCCCATAATATGTCTTCAAGAAACCTGGGTAGTAGGGAAAAACTTGCATATTGAAGGATATCAGAGCTTCATAATCCCGGCAATACCATCTGCAAGTGGAAGAGCTAAAGGGGGTTTGGCCATCTTTGTTAGTTTGTCGCTCATATGTCACAAATTTGAACACAATTCTGGTAACAATAACATACAGATTTTGGAATTCAGAAGGGGTAAAACTAACTTTGTACTGATTAATATTTATAATTCTGTGAACCAGGCTGGAGATTGCAATATAGAATTCTTACGTGATTTGCTAGGGGCAATTGATAGTTCTCTGCCACGCTCTAAAATTCTAGTAGGTGATTTTAACACACATTTATGTGGGAACCCTAGCGTGAGACCTGTTGGACAATTGGGTTGTAACAGTATGGAAGGAATACACTTTGAACACTCGCGGAGGGGTACAGGTCTAAACGAGCTAATGAATGAAAACAATCTATTCACGGCAATGTCGACAGTACCTGATCAAACTGTATTCCCAATCCCTACTTTTAAAGGCCATGCTACAGGTACATATATAGACCACATCCTCATCTCAGCTGACTTTGTTAATATTATTGAGGAATTTAGGATCCTCATGAGTATTTACAGCGACCACAACCCTTTGTGCATTATTATGGGCATGAGTCTACTTGAAAAATGTAATCCTCGAGAGGACCGTGGCCTTTTAAAATGCATTAATGGTAAGCGTCGCTTAAAATGGTCAATGGTGGATTGCGATCAATTTTATACTTCTATTAATGCAGTTTGTAATCAAGAATTAATGATATGTACATCTCCTGCATCAGCTCCGTCGCAAATCTTGACATCCTTCAAGGAGATAGCCAACAAGGTGGAGTCTTTTTTAATGGCACCCAATAAGGGGAGAATAAATTCAAATTGCAATCCAAAATGGTTTGACAGTGATTGCTCAAAGGCTAGTCGCGAGCTTAAGAAAGCCTTAAAAACAAAACCAAGAGATCCATTGATCATCAGGGGTCTGCGGAATGAATATAAGAAATCACTGGCTGCCCGCAAGCGAGCAGTTAAAAAAAGTGTATGGGAGTCACTTCTAGAACCCGAGACTTTAAAAAATAGCTCGAAGTTTTGGGAGATAATCAATAAACCAATATTTGATTGTCCTAGCATCCCAAATGTGGGCACAAACATATCAGAGGATGAATGGATAGACCATTTTAGTTCTATTTTTATAAATAATGAATCACAGGCAGAACACAACTCCGGTATAGATAGAGATATCTCTCTATGTTTCACAAATGACGAAATAATTAAAGGAATTAAAGGTCTGTCAAATAATAAGGCTCCGGGTCCCGATGGACTTCCGCCTGACCTCTTTAAGTCACGTGAAGCACTATGGGCGCCGGTACTTACAGCAGTACTTAATGCTGCTGTGTTATGTGGATGCCCAAAATCATGGGGGGTATCTACAATAGTCCCTATATTCAAGAAAGGAGACCGTAGCAGCCCGGCCTGCTACAGACCGATATCGCTAATAAATTCCGTGGCAAAAGTGATAGGAGGAGTCATTTTAAATAGATTGATTAGTTGGTCAGAGGAAAATAATATATTATCTCCAATCCAGTATGGTTTTAGGCCTGGACACTCTACCATTTCGCAATGTCTGAATTTGTATCTTATTGTTGGGAAGTACACCAAGGCTCGAAGAGGAACGATTCACATGGCGTTCATGGATCTCTCTTCGGCTTTCGATTGTGTGAACCGAGGGAAGCTCTGGGGCGCCATGGAAAAAAAGGGCGTGGACAAAAACCTAGTAAACTTTCTAGAAGATATACATTCAGATACTAAAGCGAATGTCAGATACACCCAGGACCTAAAAGTGACCAAAGATTTTGGAGTGTTTCGGGGCGTCCGGCAAGGATGTATTTTGGCCCCGTTCCTCTTCAATCTATACATTAATGACCTGGAAGAGACCCTTTTAAGCACCAACACAGATTATCCATACACTGGTCGAAAAGGTCTGCCGGTATTATTATATGCGGACGACGCAGTCCTTTTATCTAGAACGGCCAATGGACTCCAAATTTTACTAGATTCCTTTTACACATTTATGAAGACAAGAGATTTAAGTATTAACAACACTAAATCCTACATAATGAAGGTTGGTCAAGGCTTTAAAAAACCAAATCACCTAAATGTAGCTGGAGTGGAAATACCTGTAACGCACACATTCTCCTATCTCGGGGTCCTCTTTGATAGTCAACTTAAATGGGGACCCGTGATTGAGAAAAAGAAGGGAGACGTTACAAGGGTAAACGCGGCTATATTGGATTTCTCAAAAAAGTTGGGAAATAGCCCAGTTGCCGCTCTACTCCAACTTTACAAGGCCAAAAGTGTAACCACAGCTTGTTACGGCAGTGAAATCTGGGGATACGTTCCCCTGGACGTACTCCAGATAGTTGAAAATAATTTTTTAAAACAGATACTAAGGGTCCCAAGGGGTACAGCAAACTATTCTGTGCATGAAGAACTGGGGGTTCCGTATGTTAGCGATAAAATTGCAGTGAATCCCATGTTATGCTGGATGAACAGCTGGTTAAATGACAATATCCCCCTGACCAAGCTTATTCTAAGAGAAGCACTTACATGGGACAACAGGTTGGAGGTTCCCTGGCTTAAATATTTATCTAAATGTTTTACTGATTTAGGCCGCCCTGAACTCTTTTCATACCCGGAATCCATCACTAAAATGGATCTTATTACGGTCAAAAATGCTTTTATTGACTCTAGACAACAGGAAAGGGAATCATGCGAACTAAAAAAAGAAAGCGTACGCAATCATATACTAATTAAAAGCACTTTGCTTACGGAACCCTACCTGACATGGCAAATGTCGAGTTACGACCGTTTCCTGTTGACAAGGTTCAGGTTCAACCTGTTTCACCTTTTGTTGGTGGTACCTAGGGGTTCTCATCGAGGTCAAGTGTTGCCGGCTTGCGGCTGCGACGATAAGTCTCCGCAAGACCTGGCACACTTTCTGGTTTTTTGCCCTTTTTATGCTGTACCAAGGAAACTATGCTTGAAACCCTGTTTGAAAAAATTGAACTTCCAACAATTCCGTCCTGCACAACACTTCTTACAGCTGCTAAATTGTGATTACACTTTGTTTATATGTAGTTTTTTAAGAATGGCGATCAAATTTAGAAACAGTATGGAAGGATAATAATACTGATACATGAACTGTTATTTATAACTGTTGTTAAAGGAACACTATTTTTAAACGGTCTTCAATGTTTTGATATAGTGCTGTATTCTTAACTCTGTGATTTTTATCTGTAATTGATTACTCTTTTTTAAGATCATGTGTTTGTCGTGTTATTATCTGTAATGTAAATACTTTTATGGTTGTCAAATCGAACAACCGAATAAAGTTATTTGACTTGACTTGAAGTAGTAAAATGAATTTATTTACATCGGGCCCTAAGTATCTCGATCATAAAATGCAAAGTCGACTGTATTAAGAGATAAAAAACTAATTAAAATGCGGTGTCCGGGGTCTTGGAAAGTGCAGAGGGTGGGCAGTTTAAACTTGTACTTTCTTTAAAACTGCGCAAAGAGCACACCACATTGAGAACAAGTAACGGGAGGCAGAATAAGCAATTGGCATGCCAGTATCATATTTCAGGATTCTGTAGGCCTGTAGGTAATGGGAAGTTTCAAGGTTCCTACAAAGCTGTCTTAACCAACGAACCTTTATAGCCGTATAGGTAGGGCAGAAAGCCAACACATGCAAGCGGTCTCCATGCAGTTTTTGCAAGACGGACAATCTTTTGTCAGGCTCCCCTCCCCCCCTCACACACTTATAGGTAAAGGCACATAAGAGGCGTAGGCCATGCCTGAACTGCATGTAGAGTTTTTTAGCTAGGCAGTGCTATATGTCATCAATGCTAGGTTCTAGGAGGAATAGGAATTTCACATCTAGAAAGGATGTAGTAAGTGTGCCTGTCCTGGGGCCCCTCTGGAGTAAATTGAGATAGTGATTCTTAATGTTTTTTATCAGGACTTTTCTTGGTGTTACCAAAGAGCTTTCGTCTGGGCTATGCCATAAGTCTCCCATTCCAATGGCTACAAAGGAGTTCTTAATATAGGTGAGCCAGAAATTTTGCTTGCCCCCCATAATTCCTCCTTATACGTGGATAACTCTGGGGTCCTCCATAGGCGGCACCAGTAAAGTAGGGGTCTGAGCGCTACCTCCTGTGCCATTGGGCTCACGCCCAGGTCCATTCGGAGCGGAGTTAAAGGGGTGCTATTGGGAGGAGCCACCAGCTGTCTAAGGAATGAGTTTTCGATCCTTACAAGTTGTTTGGTTGGCCTATGGCCCCATAATTCAACTCCATACATGGCAGCCCCTCTAACTTGCACCTTATGGATTTCCAACACTGGCCCCAGCATCTTACATACCCACTGTAGGAGAGTAGGGTCTGCTATCCTATGGTCACCCCAAATCTTTGCTTTTTGCTTCACTGGTTTATGACTTAATGTGGCTGTGGGCCTGCTAATCAGACCCACAGCCTGCTGTTCTCTCTCTAAATTACTGCCAATGCACTCTAGGTGCATTACGAATTGGATACTGGTTCACCTTATAGGCCCCTGTAACAGTGTACCATAGGTACCCAGGGCATAGGTGCATCCAAGGCCTACCAGGGGCTGCAGCATGCATTGTGCCACCCCTGGCCTGGCCTCCCTATTTGACACAACTGGCTGATCACTCAGCTGGGGTAAGTTGGTGTAATCACCTCTTACTTAGGTATAGTATCCCTATATCTGACCTTAAACTGGGCACATATGTTCCTATCAGCCACTCCTATGGAAGGCCTCATCAATCCTGGAGGCAGAGTGCTTGGAAATATGTGAGATGGTGCTCTAGCATGAGTTGAGCCTGTCTGCAGCTGTCGGGAACCACTCCCTAAGCTGTTCTGGGATATTGCCATACCATATACTCTTAAGTGCATTATAATCCTCGCGGTTATATGCTATCTTTGGTTTGGCTTTATCAAAACATGTCGAGTAAGGTGTCATATGAATTGGAATACTATCCCCTCGACAGTTCTGTCGACGGGGATAGCATTCCACCCTTATAGAGGGACACGACATGTGTGTAACCTTAACCCCGGTTAAAGTTAACCAGAGCCTCAGCATCACAAAATGGATGCTGCCACCACAGACACAAGTCTGACCTCCTGCTGCTGGGAGTCCTTCCAGCGAGGGAGGCTTGGACAAAGGGTTTCCTGCCTTGGGAGGTGCGAGCACCACCCCAGACAGGGTTTTGTGTATTGGGTAGGACAGGGCTGAATAGATTGAGACATGCCCGGGGCACACAAGGTGTCCCCGTGCATAAGCCAGTCCAAACCGGTCCTGGGACTTTCCAGACCCAGACCTGGCAAGGAGCTGGACAAAGGAAAGGGGGTGTAACCGCCCCCCTTCCTGGTCCTACCCAGAGGAGGGACCTAGTAGGTGATCCACCCCTCAGATTGGGAATAAGAGTGGGAGCAGTGCCATTGCACAGCAGATCATCCTGAAATCAACTTTAAACGAAGAAGACGACTGGACTTCGACATTCTGCTGCACAGAAGACTGAAGAGAATCTCCCTTGTGGCCTAGGAGTGGACACCCTGTGAAAGCAGGTACCAACCAGCGAATCAACGTCTGCTTTGCCGCCGCCTCCCGCCGGAGCCTGAGCCCAGAGCCTGACAAGACCCAGACTCCCAGACTTCTCACAGCCCGATCCACAGTCCCTGCAAAGAAGGGACCGTGGAGGCACCGAGAGATGTGGGACCGGACTTCTCGGAAGACACCCGAAGAGCTGACTGCGCAGCATCAGAGGCATCCTCAACGTTGTGCTCTGGGGACTGAGAACCCCCACCACCAAGCAGCCCTTGCACCGAAGATCAGCCCCCCAGCATCTCCACGATCTGCGTGGGGCCCTTTTGCATTGTGCCACTCGACGCGCCATCCCGGCCACTAGCCACGTGGTCAGCGGCCATCTTGGCGACGAAACCGACAAACTACACTGCGGGTCTGGTTGCTCCAGACTTGCCCTAGCTCCTGTAAAAAGGAGCAACCGCTCTGACCTTGCTGGTCCGAGTGGTAAGCCTTTTTTGATTCCTGCGTGGCTTGCATTAGCCAAGGCCTGTTTGCTCCGATCAAGTTGCCGACACCGCCAACAGCGAGAAGCCTGCGTGGGACAGCTCGTGACCGACTGCAGAGAGAAGCTACACCTCAACGCCTGTTCGCACCCAACATCGCCTGGTTCCAATCTGGTTCCACGGTAGTCACTGGCTAGTGACTTTGAACATTGTCCCCTCTGCTTTCAGGTCTTCACATCTTCAGATCCACCCTTTGATCCACCGGAACTCTTCACATCGAGCCACCTGCAGCATCTTCAGCTCCAAGCACCATTGACCAGCGTGACGAAACCCGACACTACTTCGACCCTATGCACCCGCTTCCTGTGGGTGAGGTAACTCAGCTCCGCTGGTGTTCCTACACTGGTACACATCTCTAGGGCCTGTGTCTCAAGTTTCAGCTTTCTAGGTCACTCGGAAGGTTCCGAACTAACTAACTTTGTACTTTTTACGCACCATAGACTTTGCATTGGTGAGTGCGTGCACTTTAAACACTGCACCCGAGTCCCGCGGGCCTTTCCCGACTTAGTCACTGCTAGTCCCGAACAGCTCCAGCGATTCCCAAGGCCCTAGGCCTGTTTCCTTTTAGATTGGTATCTCTTATACCACTTTCTTAGTATATGGTTTAGGTGGCCCCTAGGGCTCATCCATATTGTGCAACTTTTGTGTATTTTAAACTGTCTTGTGTTTAACGCTTGTGCTTCTGTGCTCATAAAGAGTCCAGGGGATACTTTTAGTTAATAAATCCATATATATTTTCAATATATATCTGTGTGGTGTCCTTTCATTTGGTATTCAAGGGGGTTGTGTATGGTAGTACAGCTGGCTTCACATGCCTTTCAGAGTTTAGCCTAAGACTGCTTTGTCCACGTTACCACTAGGATAACTGGTCTATAAGGTTGACTTACAACCAATCATCATAAGGGTTGCTTGGCATGGTACAAAGTGATCACTAGAATTAGTGAGCATTATATACCAGGCCAACTTCTCACATTGGTGAGCAGCGGATTGGGATCTGAGCTTGCTGTTGTTTTACCATTACAATCTTTGAGGTTATCATTTGAAATATCATACAGGTACCCTTTTAGGTACATATAAAACAAGACTAGTATACTTAAGTTCTACTGAACTTAGTTGTTGTAGAGGAAAGGGAGTAGCACACCCTGACTACAACTACTAGATAGGTTTAGTAGGTAAACACCAGTGTAGGTAGATTGCAACACATCCACCCACACTAGAGCAATGTCTGGAGCAGAGGGTTCCACTGGGAATGTCTCTGTTGAGAGTGGCCCTCCAAGGGCACCATCCAAATTTGCTATTTTTTCCTTTAAGGAATTAAGACAGCTTTGTGTCTTAAGGGTTCTGAAGACAGGGCCTTCCCCTACTACAGACCACCTTAGAGAGATCTTAGACCAGTCTGAGACTCTAAAGACCTCTAAGGCAGACCCCACAGAGAATGCTGAAGGAGGCTCTCCTTCAGAGGATGACACTGTAGAAACCCCTGTCCCTATAGTCCTGGTAGATGAGGAAGCCCCCATCACTGGAGCTCCTCAGACAGATGAGGAGGAGGAAGAGGAAAAAGAGACAGAAGGGGGGAGCAGTGAGTCTGATGATGACAGAAATAGTCAGGTGCTGGTCAGAAGACTGAACCAGACTAACTTAAGCCTATTTGGGACTGAATCTGGAAACAATCCATTCAGACCCCCAGGTGGACTTAACCAGAAGCCTAGGAGGAGAAGGACTCACTTAGGTGACTCTAACAACTCCCATGCTTCTAGAGGTTCTCATGGTCACTCCAGAAGGGAGATGACTAGCCCTCAGAGAAGGGAACATGAGGCCAAAATGAGAGAGGCTGAATTGAGGATCCAGAGACAAGAGTTAGAGGTTGCCCTGGCCTAAGAGAAACTTGCTAGAGCAAGACAGCCTAGAGAGAGTGGGGTAATAGAACCCACTGGTGGCAGCAATATCCGCAAGGATAAAGACAGGTCTTTTAATAACAGAAACCTGAGTAAGATTGTGCCCCCCTACAAAGCTGGGGATGATATCCACAAATGGATAACTGCAATGGAGAGAGCCTGCAGAGTACAGCAGATCCCTCAGGAGCAGTGGGCAGCAATCTTGTGGCTCTCCTTTGAAGGTAGAGGCCGAGACAGACTCCTCACAGTTAGTGATGGGGATTCTAGAAACTACCTGGTCCTGAAGAGTGCTCTGATTGTGGGTTAGGCTTAACCACTGAACAGGTCAGGTTAATGTTCAGAGATACCCAGAAGACACAGACTCAGGACTGGTCTGTATTTGTTGAGTGTGCCACTAAGGCTCTGGAGGGATGGTTGCTGGGAAGTAAGGTTACAGACTATGAAGGATTGTATAATTTGCTGATGAGAGAACGCATTTTAAATAATTGTCAGAACCAGCAGTTGCATCAACATTTGGTTGACTCAGATTTAACCTCTCCCAAAGAATTGGGAAAGAGGGCAGATAAATGGGTTAGAACCAGAGTTAAGCAAAAGAACCAGAACCAGAACCAGGGTGGTGACCAGAAGAAAACAGACCAGAAGGGTGGGGAGCAGAAAGCTAAAGACCAGAAGTCTTCAACAGGGTCCCAAACTGATACAGAGGGTGGGTCCCAAACTTCCAAGAAAAAGAAGAAAGAAGGTCAAAAGAAACCCTGGTGTAAAACTTGTAAAAACACCTCTCACTGGACAAGTGAGTGTAAAAAGGGTGGATCCCCCAGCACTGCAGCCCCTAAGGCAACTGCACCCACTAGTACAGCTAGCAGTGCTGGTCCACAAACCAAGGGGGTAGTGGGTATCACTTTGGGAACTGAAGGAGATTCTGACCTAGTCAGAACCCTTACACAGGCTGTTCTGATTTGTGAAGGGGACATAGATTTGACCCCTGCCATAAGTCCCAGTAACCTGGGCAAATACAGACAGACACCTTTGATCAACAACAAAGTGGTCTGGACCCCATACAATTCTGGAGAAGAAGGGAGAGGTTACCTACTTGGTGGACCTAGGAACTCCCAGGAGCCCCCACAGGGTGCTCCATGTCAACAGACTAAAGGCATATGTCAACAGGGAAGACATGGGCTTGCTCATGGCTACAGATGAGGGACAGGAAGAAGAGAGTGACCCTCTCCCAGACCTGCTCACTCAGAACCCTGAGGATGGCTCAGTTGATGGTGTGGCCTTAGATGGCAGCCTCACTGAACATCAGCAAAATGACTGTAGACAAGTTCTGCAGGCATACAGGCATATGTTCTCATTGACCCCCAGTCAGACTAACTGACGTACCCATGTGGTGGACACTGGTGACAGTCTTCCTGTAAAGAGCAAGATTTACAGGCAACCTGATCATGTCAGGGACTGTATAAAGACTGAGGTGCAAAAGATGCTGGAATTAGGTGTCATTGAGCCTTCAGAGAGCCCCTGGGCTAGCCCAGTGGTTCTGGTCCCCAAACCTCACACCAAAGATGGCAAGAGAGAGATGGGGTTCTGTGTGGATTACAGAGGACTCAATGCTGTCACCAGGACAGATGCACACCCTATTCCAAGGGCAGATGAGCTCATTGACAAGTTGGTTTCTGCCAAATATTTGAGCACATTTGACTTGACAGCTGGCTACTGGCAAATCAGGTTAGCTGAGGAGTCTGGGAGGAGAGAGAGACAAACACACACACCTTTCACTTGTTACTGGTTCAACTTGTGGGCACATTCTCATCTGGGTCAAACACAGTGTGCTAGCACCTCAGTGTGTGAACTTACCAATATATACAAACACAGATGTTAGGGTTGTAGATATACTGTACACTACAACAATTACACTTTTGACCCAGTTTTTATTAACCTGTGCAAGCAGGTTTCTACGGTATCTCTCAATGGATTTGGTACTGTTCTTGTACTGGTCTGAGCGATTAATTAAGGAGTACAAATTGCTAATTGCTAGAGATAAGTGATAGACTGTTACAAACACCTTGGTAAACCCAGCTGTTGCATTCAGGTTAAAGCTTCACAGTGCACACACAATGTTCTTTCACACTCTCATTAATTTCTTTGAATGTCCACTACTTGTTTGGGGTAGGCATTTGCCTTATGCAATTGCAGAATTTAAGTGCGATAAATTAATCATGAGTTGGGATGTACCGTTTACTTCAGAGGAGAAGTGTTCTGCTGTTACTTTACAGGAGAATGTTTGAGGATATCCATGCCTGAGGTTAGTGCCCAGATTTATAGAGAATTTGCATTAGGTTTGTGTTATGTTTTTATTGCAACCGTTACCCGACGCAGACTTTTGGGTTTTGCAAACCAAGGAAAATCACAATTTGTGTTAGTTAGGTGCCGCTCGAGAGTGTGACTTTGCTTGTGGGAGTCCGCCCTGCTCGCTACTGGAGTAGCTGGGAGCTGCTAACTTGTGGGCTGAATTTCTGCCGTTTCCAGAGGGCGTGGCCGCAGAGGAGGTGAGAGGCAAGGCGAGCGGGACTGCGAGGACCAGCATTCCTGCAGAACACCGCCAGCTGGTTCCTCTTCCCGCCCGCGCCGCGCCCTCTCCCAGTGCCACGCCCCCCCGCCTGAGCGCTCTTTACCTCTCGCGGCCCCCGCTTCGCGGGAGCCGCTCGAGAGTGTGACTTTGCTTGTGGGAGTCCGCCCTGCTCGCTACTGGAGTAGCTGGGAGCTGCTAACTTGTGGGCTGAATTTCTGCCGTTTCCAGAGGGCTTGGCCGCAGAGGAGGTGAGAGGCACGGCGAGCGGGACTGCGAGGACCAGCATTCCTGCAGAACACCGCCAGCTGGTTCCTCTTCCCGCCCGTGCCGCGCCCCCTCCCAGTGCCACGCCCCCCTGTCATATTTAGGAGCCCCTGGTCACGCGCAACGCGGGACGCGCGCGGGGCGATCCCCGGGGCGAAGACCAGGCAAAGAGCGGGCCGTTTTAGGCCGTTAGAGGCCGGCAGAGACCGGACCGGGCCCCCCTCTAACGTTGTCCCCGTTCCAAGGCTCTTCCTCTTACTTCATTAGCCTGCGGTTTCCACTGTTCCTCTCGCCATGGCTACTAGAGTATCCAGGAGCAAGGCTGCTCAACAGTGCTCGAGTACACTGGAAAATGTTTTTCCCAAGGCCAGTGCTGCGGCTAGCAAAGGACACACAGCACCAGATACTCTCCTCGAGGTGAACTTAGAAAATGAGTCAGTGGGCCCCTCGGACTCCTCTTCCATCGATGTCAGTACTCCAATACCCCTTGACGCCACCCATTTATCTCTCATGGACAGTATTGACCAGACAATTGAGTCAGTCCTTCAACAACTTAGGACCCCGTCTAATCTACAGAGGGATAGTGAGCCCTTGAGCCTCTCCGGGGTGGTGGAGACCACTCCGTATATGAACTGTGCGGAAATGACTAAGGCGCAGGATGAAGGGCAAGTTGCAGCGCTATCGTAACCCGTAGGCAGTAGAGTGGATCATCCTCCGAAAAGGAAAAGATCAAGGAAGCTTAGAGGGGCAAAAAGGGCCAAAGTGGATAAAACCAACCCAACATTAGATGTTAGCTCAGACATCTCGGCTTCTCCTGTGGTCACTTCCCCGGGAATTGGGTCTGATCAACCAGACTCGCCATTAGCCACAGTGGTACCAGGGTGTTCTGGGCCATTCATATTTGGTGGAAATCCTCCTAATATGTCAGAGGCTCTAATTGGTTCATTTAGGGACATCCTTAGGGGCCTGTTGGAACCCCTGTCTGCAAAACTGGACTCTATAGATGCTAGACTCATGGCTATAGAAAACGCATACAACAGAAACAGTTCTCGTAGGGGGTTGGGCCCAAGTGTACAGACGGCTCCCCGGGAATCTGCAGGGAATAGACCACCTACTGCTGAAACAAGCATACAGGCCCCGGTTGGGGCACAACACAGCATCACAGGCAGTCACGCTCCCCCACTGCCCTCTTCACAAACGTCTAGGCCCCCTGTCCCTGCACCTAGAAGATCTAAGCAACTGACACTACCCCATCCAACGAGTGGGGTGTGTGTTAACAATGAACACACTGGTCGCCCCACTAGCCCCAACACTAGGCGCAGGGCGGTTAATCTGCCCCCTGAGGCTGTGCCTTACACAGCGATTATGGTGGGAGTTCCTGAGCTCACTGGTGACACCAGAGAGCCACAGGACTCACTCCGTAATAAGGTAATTAGCTGGCTTAATATTAACAGGCTCCCTTCCAATATCAAAGGTGATGTGTTGATGGTCAGAAGGATCCCATGGATCGGAGTTACCCCCAAAAATAGGGCAGGGGACTGTATCATAATTAGTTTTAAAAGCCCATTGGTTGCCCCTTACATCTGTAACTGGCTGGTAAGGCCGGATAAGTCCAACATAGAATTAGTGTCCCTCTCATACTTCTACCCAAATGTTTCCAATCTAGTTGTGGGGAGGGAACAGAGTTGGACCAGAGTGGGCTTCGCTTTAGATGGTTCACGGTACAGACCCAAGCACAACACACTTCCCGCTCATGGCAATTTTGTTCATCAGAATAGATTCTCCTGCCTGGACCAAGTAGATTGACCAAAAAGGGGAGACACACCACAACACCCAGTAATTTCTGCCTATGGGCCTACAGACAGGGGGGAAGGTACATCTGTTTCTGTAACTGAAAAAAGTTCCCTAGCCCCTGTAAATGAGGGGGGGTCCGCCTTGGGAAGCATCCAAGTTTTAGCTGAGGATCCACCAAGCACACTGATTGCTCTAACAATGCAATCAGTGGAGCTTGTTGAATTACCCACCCCGTCGCCCATTACAATTGGTTTGGGTGACCCGGGCAATCCTGCACATGACATCCCGCCTGCATCAAGCGAAGCAGGTCCACAATCCCAAGGTCCAGGCTTGAGTATTCTTTCCTGGAATGTGGCTGGCATCTCAAGTAAGGTGGGCACCCCGGAGTGGGAAACCCTGGTCAATAAAAGTGATATCCTCCTTTTCCAGGAGACATGGGCAAGGGCACCACAGCTTAGGAAGGGATATGACATTTCTGAAATCCCGGCAAAGTGGAATGGGAGGGGGAGACCCTCGGGCGGTTTAGCAATTTGGGTGGCGAGCCACATCGGGTGCCAGGTGGAAAGGATGGACACACTCTCACAGGATATTCAGTGTGTGCTCCTCAAATGGCCCGGTAAAAGTACATGGGCCATTGTTAACGTCTACTCACGACCTGTCGCTGCGGGCAAGGAATCCCCAACCCTAGTTGATCTTTCATCTTTTCTAGGCCAATTGCCAGGTGACCTGAAAATAGTGATGGGAGGGGATTTCAACTGCCACTTCAAACCCCTGGAAGGCCTAATGGAGGGTGCCTTCACTGCCGAGGATGACCACTGGGGAGTTCCACCTTCCACCTCACCTCATCCCAAAGCTTGGTCTCCGCTGGCAGTACAACTTACCTCTCTCACCATTAATACACTTTCCCCGCTGTGTCGTAACCCCATACTGGATCTCATTAATATGTCTTTGTCCTCTGGAACTGTACCCGCGGCTTGGAAGCAGGCAGTGGTCACTCCCATACTAAAAAAAGCCAACTCTGACCCTCGTCTGCCAGAAAACTACCGACCTATTTCCCTGTTGCCTTGGATCGCCAAAGTAACTGAAGCGCATGTCAACTCGGTTCTGGCTGAACATCTGGCTTGCAACCAGATTCTGGACCCCAGCCAGAACGGCTTCCGGTCAGGACACAGTACCGAGACGGCACTTCTTTACATCTTGGAACATCTTCGCCAGGTACTTGACTCAGGTCATACTGCAGCGCTTATACTATTAGATCTAAGCGCTGCCTTCGATACTGTGTCCCACCAAATACTTATCCAACGCTTACAGGAGGCTGGAGTGACTGAGGTCGCTCTCCAATGGTTTCGGTCCTTTCTGGCTGACCGTACTTTTAAAGTGGCTATACCACCTGGCCAATCCACCACTTACCCCCTGAAGACGGGGGTTCCACAGGGATCTTCGTTGAGCCCTACAATTTTTAACCTCTATGTGAAACCGTTGGCCGGTGTCGTCAAACAGTGGGGTCTTACGATGGCCTCATATGCTGACGACACTCAGCTAGCGGTGACACTTAGCGGAGACCCCGAGGTAGCAGCTCCGAGATTCCGTGCGGGTCTCTTGGCAGTAGCCAGCTGGCTTCGCACCAACTGCCTCCAGTTGAATGCCACCAAAACTGAGGTATTGGTCTTAGGGAAGCACGCTGAGCTATGGGGCAACCAGTGGTGGCCGTCAGAGCTTGGTGTCACTCCTATTCCAGTGACTGGAGTGAGAAATCTAGGAGTCTGGGTGGATTCTGCGCTCACCTTCAGGGATCACACCAAGAAGGTGGCTGCCACGTGCTACGGAATACTGCGGGGTATTAGGCCAGTCTTGAAGTACTTTGATCCCCCTACCAGACAGCTTGTAGTTCAGGCCGCAATACTATCTAGGCTGGACTACGGCAGTTCATTGTTGTTAGGGGTGAATCAAGCGGAAGCCTCAAGGCTCCAAAGAGTACAAAACGCCGCGGCACGAGCCATAGTGGGCCTTCCCAGACACTGTTCAGTGTCTGGAACCATCTCGGCCTTGCATTGGCTCCCGGTCAGACAGCGAATCATGTTCAAGGCGCTGTGTCTGGCCTTCAAAATCTTGAAAACTTCTTCGCCACCGGCACTTGTCACTCTACTCACGCCCTATGTGCCGTCGAGATCTTTGAGATCTGAGGGGCTTCATCTGGCTGTCTGTCCACGCTTTAGGTTGAGCAGGATGGGTGGCCGTTCTTTCAGGGTACTAGCGGCAGGCCTATGGAACTCGCTCCCAGTTCACATTCGAGCTCTTGAGGATATGTTCGCCTTCAGGCAGGCGATTAAAACTTTCCTCTTTCCAGTTTCTAACTAAATTCTTTTGTGTGTTATGTTACAGCATCTGTCAAAGCGCCAGGACGCCCCTTTGCTGGGGCAGCTGTGCGCTATAGAAATTTTAATAACATAACATAACATAACACCTTGAACTTTGCACAGAGAGCATGTAACGGACGCACCCCTTCTGACATTCCTTCGGTGGGCACTTTTAACAAAAAGGGCCAAGAGTCAAGGCTGGACTACATATTTATAGACATTTCCCTGTGGCCCAAAGTTCAAGATTTTAGAGTGGTCCCGAGGACAGATATTGACCACAATTTCCTTTTGTTGGAGATCCAGCACCCTGCCCCTGCTGTAGGGCTGTCAACTACCGATTCCGGAGACGATCAGGGAGACATACTCCTAACTACAAGTAGGCGCCGGGTGAAATGGGGGAAGCTAGTTGACAAAGAAGAAGCTATAAATAACCTCTATGGCATAGCACTCCCCAGGTTCCAGGAGGTGGATGCTCTCATTAACCAACCAAGACCCTCTGACTACAATGAGAGACTATTTGGCATTCACCAGGCTTTAGTGAGGGACCTTGCAGATGTCTTCAACCCGGCGCAGCCCACCAGAAGGAAAAAGACTCGTGCCCCGACTTGGTACACCTCCACCTGCAGGAAAACTAAGTCTGAGCTACTTTCCGCAATTAAAGAGGGTAGTGATAAGGTGAAGGTTGCAGCCCTTAGGAGGGGGTATAAGTCAGCACTGGCCAACGCAAGGGCAGAGTGGGACTGGAACCACTGGCACGAACTGACTGAAGCCCTCAAATCCAAAGACTCTAGAAAATTCTGGGCCCTGGTAAATAATGGGACAGGGGATCTGACATCCGCAGTAGAACCCAATATTGCCCCCTCTATCTGGGAGGCTCACTTTGGAACACTATATCAAGAAACCACTCTCTGGCCTGAAGGGATGGTGGTGGAGTCCCCCTGTCCTCCAGATGTGGCCCTGGAATTTTCCTTGGGGGAGGTGAAGTTAGCACTGGAGCGCTTAGCGCTGGGGAAGGCACCGGGGTTGGATAAGCTACCCGGTGATCTGTTCAGATACCACCCTGACATCTGGGGCCCGTACCTTCTTGTTCTTTTTAATGCTATATTGGGAGGTATGGCGGTCCCTTCCTCTTGGCTAGGGGCTGAAATAGTTCCGATTTACAAGAAAGGGTCCCCTTTGAGTCCGGCAAATTATAGGCCAATTAGCCTTATAGATGTCCCCCAAAAGCTTTTTGCGCGTCTCATTTTGAACCATCTATTAGACTGGGTGGAGGAAAATGACATCATGAGTCCCCTGCAGGCTGGCTTCAGGAAAAACACGTCGACCATGGACCAGATCTTCCGCCTCGTTCTCCTCTACTGGAAGACGGTGAGGATCGAGGGAGGGAGATTGTACATGGTCTTCGTGGATCTGAGGTCAGCCTTTGACCTAGTCCCGCGCAGGAAACTGTGGGAGGTGCTGGAAAAGTTAGGAATCCCCCCCCAGCTACTTAACATCTTAGCCAGGCTGCATGAGAACAACTATGCACAGGTCAGGTGTGGGAGAGAGGGCAAACTTTCATCCAGGTTCCCTGTCTGTCGAGGTGTGAGGCAGGGTTGTGTCTTGGCACCGACCCTGTTTTGTTTATTCATCAATAACGTCATCTCACACCTGGAAAACGTCAAGGACAACGACGCCCCCTGTTTGGCAGGTAGGAAGGTACCGGCAATCATGTTTGCCGATGACACCCTCCTCCTTTCCAAATCCCCCATGGGGATCCAGAGGATCCTGGATGGATTTGGTCTTTTCTGTCAACAGCATGGGTTGGAGGTGAACACAGAAAAGACCAAGTTCATGATCTTCAACCCACCAACTAAGACTAGGCCCAATCCCACCCTGGGGACCGCCAGCCTTGAGAGGGTGTCTACTTTCATATATCTGGGGGTAACACTGCAGGAAAATCTATCATGGGACCACCAGATAGTACGGTCTAGGGCCAAATTGTCCCAACTGTCGGGCGCAATCCTGAAAGTGGCCAATACTTCTTCCTTCAAGCCCATAAGTCCGGCCCTTGAAACTTACAAGACCCAGGCCAAGGCAGCGGCCATGTATGGCAGCGAGTTATGTGGGTATAAAGCGGTGAAGGACTTATCAACAGTTGAAAATAGTTTCCTAAGGCGCCTTTTAGCTCTCCCACGTGCTACGCCACTTCAGCCTCTGAGAATGGACATGGGTCTCCCCCCTATTGCAGAGGAGCTTGTGTCAAAGCCAGTGAAGTTCTGGCACAGGCTCTGGTCCACGGACGAACTTCATCATTATAGGGAGGATCTTACCCATGTCATGAGTTTAAACTGCAGTGGCAAAATCCCCTGGCTCGCCTTTGTGAAAAATGAACTGTTTGCCATCAATCTCCGCGACCTGTGGGAGGACACCGCGCGAGGCTGCCAAACAATCTCGCGCAAAGCCCTGTCACAAATCTACAAAGTCGGGTCCCTTGCTCACTTGATGGACGTTCAAAATAGCGGCACCCTAACCTTGCGATTTTTAGAATCCAAAAATTCATATGCTTTTGAACCTTTTATGGATTTTATCTTTCCTATCCTGGTGAGGAAACTGTTCGTTCAATGGAGGCTTGGCACACTCCCCATTAACTCCTACACCAGCAAGTGGACAAATGGGGGCGATAAAACATGTCCTTGCTGTAACAACCACGTGGAAGATGATCTCCACATCTTGTTTGTGTGCCCCGCATATCAAAGGCCCAGAAAATACTGGATAGCGCCGCTATGTAAGAACCTGGGGTTCAGAGAGTATGCACAGGCATACAGGATTATGAAAACCAGCACCCTGGGCCACATTGTGTTCGCTGTTTCCAAATTTCTTATGGCCATATGGTTGATCAGAAAGAAAAGAACCTCTGAAGCCCCTTGAACTCTTTTAATGTAATTATAAATCATTCCTCGCTGGGAGAGCACACTTTATTTAAATGTATTTCAAAAAATGTATTTTAATGTTTGTATTGTTGCACTGCATCTTTTATGGTCTATATGGCCGAAATAAAGAATTTTTGGATTGGTTAGTTTGTAACACAACGCAGCACAATGTGCTCATTGCATTATATTGCGTCAAGGCGCGTTTCATAGTTGGTTCATGGCTGTTCCCATGAACCACTCATGGCTTTTGATGCAAATCCCAGTCTACACAGAATTGCAGACAGGGGTTTTCACCAAATAACAGCGCGGTGACGGCTCCTCCGCTAAGACGCAAGAGTGTCGCCCCATTGCTTCAAGCAGAAAAAGAAAGGAAAAAATAAAATGATAATAACATAATGTTATTATCATTTTTAATATGCCTTCCTGCTGCGGGAGCTTGCATGAGGGGGCGGGCAGGGCTGAAGAGCAGGGGAGGAGGATACAACCCTATGATGCAAGGGTGCCTACATTGGCATTTGGCTGCTAAACTTAGCACCATCCCAGGGGGTAAATATGGTGCAGCCCTGTGTTTAAGAAGTGGCGGAGTGTGTCATTAAGCCAAGGAGGCTAACGACACGCCCTACCACTTCTTTGTATATATGCCCCTGAATGTGGAGAGGTGAGGGAGCAAGGCACAATATTCCAGGAGCTTAGGCATGTATCAGCATTTAGGTCAAGATCTTAAAGGCAGACATGGCTTGTTTTTTGGATGGCTGGCAGCCACATTCTCCATCCTTTCTGGGGCGTAGTGTTTTACCATAGTTCAGTATGAATGGAGGAGAGATAGACATCAAACTGGGGGCATATTTACAGGGAGTCAACGCCATCAGAACGTCACTTTTCTTTTTCAGATGTTCTGGTGGCGTTAACTCCTTTGACTTATTTACTTAACGTGGTTTAACACCACCTAGTAAATAATGCCCCTTTTCACACAGCACTTAGTGTGATAGGGGCGTGCAATGGGTGTTGCAGTGGGCATTCCACCACAACACTAATTGCTTTTTGACGCTGCCCCATATTTACAAGGTATGAGGCAGAACCAAAAAATAACGTCAAAGAATACCTGGTCTTAAGCATGCGATACGAGGAGAAATGTGTTACTTCTCCTTGTATTTTGCTCTTTCCACGTGTGCTGCATTCTGAAGCACACATAGATAGAGCAAATCGCCTCTAAAGATTGTTTATGTGCAGGGAGGTGTCCCTACCAGCACATAAACAATTGCCCCTGCAGCGAAGGCACCCGAGCAAAATAGCGCTAGGGTGCCTGCACTGGTGCTAGGCAGCTTTTTTAAAGTCAGCGCTAGGGGTAATGCAGGGGTGCGCCCCATACTTGTAAATACGGTGCATTCTGCATTTTAAAACTGTCAGAGCACGGCGTTACCACTTTTGGCGTAACACCGCACTCAGCCATTTTCTTGTAAATATGCCCCCCAGTGTCACAGCTTGGAAACTAGAGGGTGAGAGGTCTATCTGTCTTGCAAGCTAAGTGGTTCAATCATTGTCAACCAAGCTGACCTGTTGTAATATGGTACGGAAGAGATAGTTCTAATAGAGTTTCATAGATTTCTATACATTATGACTATCCATCTTCAACATATTGCTTGGCAGTTAGGAATTTGTTACAACCTCAGCGATGCACTGGTTCAGAATGACATATGTTAATAATATGTAGGTACAAACTACCTTGCACATGTACATGGGTGACATGGGTGACTGGTAGATTGCTGAAAATCTGCAGTCCAAAGTAAGCTCCTTAGTCAATGCATTACAGTCACTCGTGCCTGCTAGTGGTCAAGAAAGGATGCACTCCAATTCAGCAGAGAACCATGTGATATTTTGTACAAAGATTTTGAAGAAAGTGAGCATGGCAACTTTTGATTTAGTTGTACATAAGTAGCATCATTAATCTGACATTCGTTTTTTGGACCACTGCCATTTTAAATGTGGGCATTTCTATTACAAGCATTTACAATGCAACGGTTTCGCCTTTGCAAAAGTTAGAGCTATTGGCATTGCAAATGACAACGTTTTTATTTATGTGTTGGTTTTGAAAACAGATAAATAAATGGCATTGTCATTTACATTGCCAACAGCGTAATCTCTTGCAAATGTAAGACCTATTGTCCCCTACTGGAGGAGCTCAGCAGACAGCAATTACTACCACACACACCCAGAGCCAGCCACACACACACACCCAGAGCCACACACACACACACACACCCAGAGCCACACACACACACACCCAGAGCCACACACACAGCCACACACACACACACACCCAGAGCCACACACCCACACACCCAGAGCCACAAACACAAACACCCAGAGCCACACAGACACACACACACCCAGAGCCACACACACACACAAACCCAGAGCCACACACACCCACACACCCAGAGCCACACACACCCAGACCCAGAGCCACACACACCCACACACCCAGAGCCACACACACCCAGAGCCACACACACACACACACACCTAGGATGCAATGACAGAAACAGCAACATACAAGTTGGGTGGCACACTATGTTAAGGCAGATTTTTATTGTATATGTTTTTAAGCCACGCCCTTATTTACACTGGCCACGCCCCTTGTAGACACCCTCCAGTTTTTCGTCCCAGTTAAAGCCCTGCTGCTCCCTACTTGTTCCTCCATACACGGCGAACCCTCCCCATGGCCCACACATCTCCCCATATCTCAGCAGTGATCTTCGGTGCCCTCCACCCCTCCTCCTTGTGCTCCTCGTGCCACACTGGCAAAGAAACGTCTCATCATATTTGTTGCTATAGTTCGGTGCCTTTTAAAGGCTGAGGTGTCGACGGTCACCCCTGGCAGTACCAGCGCCCCTGCTCTGCTGGCCTTCATGGTGCGCTCTTGCCCGGCTTACTCTGAACAGCTCCTTAATGTTTTTAGAGGCAGCGCCGCGGCCCGTCCCTAAAGCTCCACTGTGGCCTCATTTGCATGTAAACTACCCATGAGGCTCTGCTCAACGAGGACCGCGCCTGATTTCCATATAACCTGCCGCTGCCAGCCTCGGCAATTAATTCTCGTTTTTTAATTGGAACAATTGTTCTTTCTAATGGCGTAAGGTTGGAGGAAGCCTGACGGATGCCGGCGTGGACAGCAGCAAGCCACGTCCACCCTCTGTGACTCTGAGCTGGGCGTGTCGCCCTTCGAGCACTCGCCACTCCTGACCCCACTGTTCTCATGGTCACCAGAGCAAGGGTCTGCCACAGGTCCACCCCACACCTAAGGACTCCTTAATACTGACCCAACCCTGGCGCGTCGCACCCCACCGAACCTGTATACTGCAGTGTACCACGTGGTAGCATGCCGCCAAGGACACAATGCTATACTCCTGCGGTGTGTTTTAAAACCCCAGTGCATTCTGGGGCTTATAGGACTGGTTCAGTTCCGTTGCTCCAAAAGAACTCAACTCACCCGCCTGAAAACCATGATTTGTAAAAGAAAAGCCCAGGACTCAGGTATTGCGTCCTTGAGAGAAGGCGTCCTCGGGACCCCTATCTGCCCTTGTGTGACAGGCAGGGCGCTTGGAATTGCCGATTTATGTAGGGCTCCAACATGTCTAGAAAGGATCTTTCCACCCTGAGGTGTTGCCTCCCTCATGCGTCGATCAGGGCTTCTATATCATTTTGAAAGGCAGGGCACTGAAGCTGTTACCTGAGCGTTCACTTCGATTCAATTGCTTTCTGCTCCACAGGACTGGAGACGAGGCTCTGCCCTCCTCCATGAGGCATTAAAAGCCCAGTACAACAAGACGGCACTGCGGAGCTCACACCCAGAGCAAGCCACACACACACCCAGAGCCACACACACCCACACACCCAGAGCCACACACACACACCCAGAGCCACACACACCCAGAGCCACACACACACACCCAGAGCCACACACACACCCACACACCCAGAGCCACACACACACACACACCCAGAGCCACACACACACACACACACCCAGAAATGAAATGAAATGAAAAATTGCATTTGTATAGCGCATAACCGCCCTGGGGCCTCGCAGCGCTTGAAGATAAAATGGTTTTAGCGCAGGCTCGGGGCCGATCAGAGAGATTTAGCAAACAAATGCGTTTTTAGGGCCTTTCTGAACGAGAGGAGGTTGCTGTTACCCCGGATGGCAAAGGGGAGGGCATTCCAGAGTCTGGTCGCCGAATGGGAAAAAGAGCGGGAAAAAGAGCGGCCACCCCAACGGGCTTTGAGCCACACACACACACCGAGAGCCACACACACCTACACCCAGAGCCACACACACCCAGAGCCACACACACCCAGAGCCACACACACCCAGAGCCACACACACCCATACACCCAGAGCCACACACACCCACACACCCAGAGCCACACACACCCACACCTAGGATGCAATGACAGAAACAGTAACATACAAGTCGGGTGGCACACTATGTTAAGGCAGATTTTTATCGTATATGTTTTTAAGCGGCGCCCTTAATCACACTGGCCACGCCCCTTGTAGAGACCCTCCAGTTTTTCGTCACAGTTAAAGCCCTGCTGCTCCCTACGTGTTCCTCCATACACGGCGAACCCTCCCCATTGCCCACACATCTCCCCATATCTCAGCAGTGATCTTCGGTGCCCTTCACCCCTCCTCCTTGTGATCCTCGCGCCGCGCTGGCAAAGAAACGTCGCATCATATTTGTTGCTATAGTTCTGTGCCTTTTATAGGCTGGGGTGTCTGAGGTGTTGACGGGCACCCCTGGCAGTACCAGCGCCCCGGCCTTGAAGCATCGAGGCACTGAGGAAATAGGGAGAGGCAGAGCGGTAGGATCTGGAAGCGACATTAGACAGCATCGAACACGGACAGTGGGCGGGAGGGAGGAGGCACGGACAGTGGGCGGGCGGGAGGGAGAACTTCGAGAATGCACGGACAATGGGACGGCGAGAGGGAGGGTGTATAGGGAGTGTTTCCTTGAAGCATCGAGGGCCGAGGCACTGAGGAAATAGGGAGAGGCAGAGTGGTAGGAACTGTAAGCGACATTGGACAGCATCAAACACAGACAGTGGGCGGGCGGGAGGTAGGAGGCACGGAGAGTGGGTGGGCGGGAGAGAGAAGGCACGCACAACGGGGCGGCGAGAGGGAGGGTGTGGGGGGCGGGACTTAAAAAAAGACACGGAAAAGCCCCCGAATCGCGTCGTGACGGGGGAAAGAGTGATGGACAACCATGTCTTCCAATGGCTAGCCTCCATTTATGGAGCTAGCCAATGGAAGAGCAGGCGGGACAAAGCCCCGTACTGTTCTAACATAAGATTTCGCCTGCGCGAACGCTGCTGCGCAGCGAACGCCAGGCGAAACCTAAAAAAACATAAAGAGGGCTCTTAGAGCGATTTTACTTTTTTTTCTGCTGCTTCCATCAAGACTACTGCTGAGGGTAGGAGGGCAATGGCAGTGTCAATGGTATCAAGTGCCAAGTCAAGGTTATCAACTGATAACAATGGTTACCTCTAATTGACGTCCATGAAAGAGAGTCCGCAATAATCGGGTGGTAATAGAAGTGGCTCGCGTTCTTACTCACCAATAAAGAATACGGGTGGATTGGAAGGGGGGGGGGATCTTCTGCTTTAACGGGAACCTTGCCAAAGAAGACCGTGGGTGTGGTTTTACTTATCCAGGTGTTTCCTGAAGAGCCACATATGGTGTCATACACACGCATTTATGTAACTGTATATTTAATGCATTATTCACTATTGGTGGTTTATAAATAGACAGTGATAAACGATTATTTTAACTTGTGTTTATACTTCATGGGACTAACCTAATGGGATTTTTTTAGATTGAGTGTTAGTGAATATTTTGTCTGGGTATTGCTCTAGGAGATTCGCTGATGTTTTGTGCAAAGCCAGATTCGGCAGCTGCATATGGACTTGCTCAAATATTCCATTTCATACCCATTCTCTTCCAGGGTGGGTGAGCATTGTTCAATATCCCTTCCAGGGACACTTTTATCGCCGTTTACTCTGACCCTTTAGGTTTACCGCTAAGTACTACACGAGTTCTTCAAATGCAAAAAATACCTATCCAGACCAGGGAGAAGTACTTCAGAAAGTCTCATCACTGTGTCACAGTTTCTTCCAATAGGAAGCTAAATTACTAATGACGTATGCTTATTGTGTCCGTCGTCCTTCTCTGTTACAGAGAGTGCATAGTACACATTAAATAGATGGACGGCTGGCAACGGTGTATGTATGTCCTTGGTCAGTCCCTCTCTTATCAAAATGTACGCCCCCACACATATTTTAGCCGATTTGCGCTGAAGCTCGAGGCTGGTCCCACCCACAAAGCCACAGGAGAAAGCTCTCCCGTAAAACCCACATCCTCTGGATTTTCACACCTGATTTGTAGCTGGGTCCTGTCTAACACCCTCAGCGGGAGGGGGGCGGGAATTAACTAGAAGTCACTGGAGAGTGTAATTACTAGTGCGGAGGAGTTTTAAACCTGGTGCCCTGCATTGTGCTGCACGTAGCCCAAATCAATCGTCATTTAAATTGAAAATAGTATAACTTTCACTCTGCTCGGATGTAGGGACATTCAAAGAAAGCATGCTTTTCATCTAAAAATCCTCCGGGGGATTGTGAAGGCGATGTATTGCCCCTCCTCCTTTTAGTGAGCGAAAACCCTTTTCATCTTTCAGTCCATGAGTGCGGATTGTAATTTAAAAACCGTCCCCACCCACGTACGGGTTAATCATCTCGTGTGTCTTGCCCCTTATGGAGTGGAAATTGGGTTGCCATCTCCACGGCATGTTTTTTTCAGTACAAGTAATAAACAAGTCATGTCCCGGGCCGGCAGCCAATCACAGCGCGGCCCGGGGAATGACGTCACGGGGGTGTCCCGGGCAAGCAGCCAATCACAGCGCGGCCGGGGAAGGACGTCAGGGGTGTAGGAAGGTACCTCCTGACTATGGTTGCCCCCAACTTTTTGCCCTGTGTTTTAGCTGGTTTTGGACATAGTCGACCTGGGACCCTGCCAATCAGGACCCCAGGCCTACTGCTCTCTCTTTAAAATGGATTCCATGTACCCTAGGTGCATTTCCAATTGGTACTGGGCCACCCTATCAGACCCTGTAACTCAGGGCATGGGTGTACCCAGGGCTGCCAGGGGCTGCAGCATGTATTATGCCACCCCTGGCTGGCCTCCTAAATTTGACACAACTGGCTGCATGACAGCTGGGGCAAAGTCGTGTAATCACCCTTTGCTGTAGGTGTAGAATACCTATACCTAACCCTAAAATGGACACACAGATTCCTATCAGTCACTCCTATGGCAGGCCTTGACAATCCTGAAGGCAGAGTGCTTGGAATCGTGTGAGATGGTGCTCTGGCATGAGCTGAGCCTGTCTGCAGCTTGCGGAACCAAGTCCTAATAGCTGTTCCATGATGTCGCATACCATATACTCTTAAGTGCATTATAACCCTCGCGGTTAAATGCTAACTTTGGTATTGCTTTATCAAAACATGTCGAGTAAGGTGTCATACGAATTGGAATACTAACCCCTCGCCAATTCTGGCGACGGGGTTAGCATTCCACCCTTCTAGAGGGACACGACATGTATGTAACTGTGAACCCCGGTTAAAGTTAAGCAAAGCCTCAGCTCCACAAAATGGATGCTGCCACCACAGACACGAGTCTGACCCCCTGCAGCTGGGAGTCCTTCCAGCGAGGGGAGCCTGGACAAAGGGTTTCCTGTCAGGGGCGGTGCTAGCACCGTCCCAGACATGGTTTTGTGTATCCTGGGTAGGCAGGGCTTTTCAGGAAGGTGACTGCTGAGTGGCACCCCGTGCTCACTACGCATAGGCCAGTCAGAACCAGTTCCAGGGGCACACCAGCCCCTGGCCTGGGGAAGTCCAGCAGGGGAGAGGGGTGTAACCACCCCCCTCCTGGTCCCACCCATAGGCAGGACCTAGTCACCGGGTCAGCCCCCTTTTTTAGTATAAAGATAGGAGCGGGCCCCCTGTTCAAATTAGATCATCTTTAGAATCAAGATACGACTTTCTTCGAAAGGACTTCACGATTTCTTCATCAAGATTCTCCCTTGTGGCTAAGGAGTAGTCACCCTGCATCAAGCGGGCACCATCCTAAGAAACACTGCGGTCTGCTGCAAGTCCTTCTTCACGAATCCGACGACCCAGCTCGACGAGACCCGGCTTCCCTGGCACCTCTGACCTCTACTCACCTCTACAGCAAAGCTGAGAACCGTGAGTGCGACGAGACCTCGAGGGACCGACGATCGCCAAGACTGCACGACATCTTTACTGCAAGCCCACCGTGTCCTCCACTGGTGAGTGCTTTGGGGTCCGAGAAGCCCCGACCCTGCGCAGCTCCAGCACCCAAGGTCAGCCTCCCTGCATCTCCACGATCTGCGTGGGGCCCTTCTGCTGTTTGCTGTGCACCGCGTTGTTGGCTACTAGCCGGCTGGCTTGTGGCCTTCTGAACGACGCCCGACGACATCACTGCTGCTGGTCTGGTTGCTCCAGACTGGCCCTTGCTTCCTTCTTGAAGAGAGGCACCCCGGACCCTCCTGGTCCACTCCAGACGCCATTTTGAGTCCACCGCGTGGGCTTGAATTTGCCAAGGCTTTGTTGCCCAATCCTGGGTCCAGCGACGCCGACAGCTTCTATCTTCGTGGGAGAGCTCGATCCTCCATCCTGGTCGCCGACAACGCCTCCTGGTCCGTGAGATCTTCGAGCACAGCGTCACCCACTCACCTAGTCGAGGTGGCTACCATCCGGTGCCCTCCTGGTGCCCACTGACTACTGGCTAGTAGTCTCGAACTTGGTCCCCTCTGCTTTCAGGTGTCATCTTCCATCGATCCAGGCTTGGATCCACCGAACTTTCTTCACTGGTCGCCTGCCAGCAACTTCTTTCTTCCAGGCTCCTGGTCCGTCAACGAGGATTCCCGACGTCCTTTGAGTCCTATGCAGCTGCAGCCCCTGGGCTAGGTAACTTCGGCATTTCGGTGCCCCAGCATAGCCTCACTATCCAAGGGTCAGAATCTACTTTCGTTTTCCTCCTACCAGGTCGGGTTCGCCCGAGAACACTAACTTTTCAATTCCTAGCTACCATAGACTTTTGTCCGCATCTCGCGTGAGAATGCACACACTGCACCCGAGTCCCCTGGGTCTCCTAGAAGTAATCTAACGATTCTATAGTCAAGTCCTAGCGATTCCAAAGCCTATTAGTACTGTACTTACCTGCTAGTAATTTCGCATTCCACTTTCAGAGTATATGGTTTTCCGTGCCCCTCGGGCATTTGTATATACTGTGCTAACTTAAGTATTTTTGTAAGAGTTTTGGTTTGTGCTTAGTACCCTGTCCTCATAAGGAGTACAGGGCTGTTGTGATACTTAATAAATAACTGTTTATTTTCATAACACTTGTGTGGTGTCCTTTCACTTGGTGTTCAAGGGGTATATGTGTGGTAAACAGCTGGCTTAACACGCCCTCTCGAGTCTTTAGCCTTAGACTGCTCGTATCCACGCTACTAGGATAGCTGGTCTATAAGGTTGACTTACAACCAATCATCAATAAGGGTTGCTGGACTGATACATAGTGTTCACTAGAATAGTGAGCACTGCATATCAGGCCACCTTCTCACATTGGTGAGCAGCGGTTGGGATTTGAGCTTGCTGTTGTTTTGCCACACGTATCCTAAGAATATCTTGTTGAAAGATCACATAAGTACTGTTAGGTACATATAACTAAAGCTTAGAATACTCTGAGTTCTACTGAACCAGCTGTTGCAGCTCCTCAAGGCTTAGCACACCTTGGCTGCAACTCTTAGCAGGGATCAGTAGGTAACACATAGTGTAGGTAGGTGCATCACTTACACCACACTAGAAACAGCATGTCAGACAAAGGTGGAAACTCTGAGTCTCCCCTTGTGTCAGTGGACCCTCCACAGGTCATCACTTCTAAATATGCTGCTCTTAGCTTCCATGAGATGAGACAAGTGTGTACTCTCAGGAAACTAAAACAGGGGTCTAACCCCACAACTTCCTTTCTGATTGGTCTCTTAGAGACTTATGATGCCAGGAAAGCTGAGAAACTTTTTAGCTCTCCTAATCCAGTTGGGAATATGCCCTCCTTACAGGGACCCTTTGATAGCCAGGAACATCCCCTCCAGGAAACAGATGATGTTGAGGAGGAGGATGAGGATGATGACCAGTTGTCAGGGGATGAGGCAGATAAGGGACAGGTAGAAGTCAGAAGACTAACCAGGTCCAACTTAAGCAGACATGAGATTGGTACTGGGGGACCCCTGGGGCCACTCTCAGGTCAGCTTAACATTGGGAATGGACGAGTTAGGTCTCTATCAAGAGGCTCTAACAGATCCTTTCGAACCAATGGCTCTCTCAACTCTTCTCACAGAGGGATGTCTTCCCCTAAGAGGAGAGTGTATGAAGCTGAAGAAAGGGCAGTCAAACTGAGGATTGAAAGGGAAGAACTTGCCCTGGCCAAAGAGAGACTTGCCCTTGCTAGAGAGCAAGAATTATGTGGGCTACAGCCCACTGGTGGCAGCAATATACCTAGCAATAGGGAAAGGAGTTTTGATACAAAGCTCCTGAATAAGATAGTGCCCCCCTTTAAAGAAGGGGATGACATCCACAAATGGATTACTGCTTTGGAGAGAGCCTGCACTGTGCAGGGTGTTCCCCAAAGTCAGTGGGCAGCTATCTTGTGGCTCTCCTTTGATGGTAAAGGTAGAGATAAGCTCCTCACCACAAGGGTGGAGGATGCTAACAATTACAAAATCTTGAAGAATACACTGGTTGATGGGTTTGGTTTAACCACTGAACAATACAGGATGCTGTTCAGAGACACCCAGAAAACTCAGTCTCAAGATTGGACTGACTTCGTTGATTGTGCCACTAAGGCTTTTGAAGGCTGGCTACTGGGTAGTAAGGTTACTGATTTTAAAGGATTGTATAATCTAATTATGAGGGAGCAAATCTTAAATAATTGTCAGAACCAGTTATTACATCAGCACCTGGTAGACTCTGATCTGACCTCTCCACAGGAATTGGGTAAGAGGGCAGACAAATGGGTCAGAACCAGGGTTAGGCCTAAAAACCATGGTGGTGACCAGAAAAAGGAATCAACCAAGCCTCAAGAGAAGGGTGGGGATAAATCCACAGAGAAGACTTCCCAAGGGCCCCAAAACTCCAACAAGGGTGGTGGGTCCCAGAACACTCCTTCCGAACAGAAGAAACCTTATTGCCATACCTGTAAACAGGTGGGCCATTACAAAAGTGATGCCAAGTGCCCTAAAAATAGCAATAAGGAAAACATACCCCCAAGTAACACTCCCAGACCTCCTGTTACCACTAGTGGTAATCCCCCAGGTGGTGGGAGTGCCCCCAAGAATGTGGTGGGCATTACTTTGGGCAATCAGGAGGACTATGGCCTAGCCAGGTTCCCTGACCACACTCTTGTCTGTGAGACTGGCATGGGGTTTGCCAACTTCACTACTGGACCCCACATTTTGGGAAAGTATAGACAAGAAGTTTTAGTGAATGGTCAGAAAGTTGAGGCATTCAGAGACACAGGGGCCAGCCTCACCATGGTGAGTGACCATCTGGTCCCCTCTGCTCAACTGACCCCTGGTTTTACTTATCAGGTGACAGATATTCATGGAGTGAAGAGAAGGCATCCCATGGCAGTAGTCAAGCTCAGCTGGGGTAATGTCACAGGGCCCATGAGAGTGGCAGTGACAGATAACCTACCTGTAGATTGCTTACTGGGGAATGACCTGGAACTCTCAGCATGGGCTGAGGTGGAGCAAGAAACTCACTCCAGAATGATAGGCCTATCCAGACAGGTTAGTGGGGCAGTAATAGCTACAGCCCCAGTCCAAGCACCATTCCTCCCTGAAAAGGTTGGAAGGGCAGTGGTAGCCACTGCCCAGGCTCAGACAGACTTTCCAGAACAGGATAGGAGGGCTGTGTCAGTCACAGCCCAAACACAAACTGAGTGCCCTCCTGAAAAGGTTGGCAAGGTTGAAATGAAATGGTCTCAGCCTCTACTCAAACAGATAGTGAGGTTGTGAAGCCTGAAACAATGGATCACTCCACTCAAACAGAGAGCATTGAGGAGGAAGAAGAGTCTTCCCCCTCCCAGACACTAGGTGAGAGCCAGCCTCCTCATGGAACTGACTCTACCCCTGTTGAAGGAACTGCCCCAGAGGTAGTCAGGCCTAGCCTGGCAGAGCCCCTGATGGCAGTGGAACCTTCCCAGGTGGGACCCAGTCTGGAGCAGGTAACCTACACCTCTCTACCCTGCCTCAGTCAGCCCAGGGCTGAAGAGATCAGGGAGGCCAGTGGTGGACCCAAAAGGGCCCCCTGCCCAAAAGAACCCCTTAATCAGCAGATTAGGATCACTGAAGCTGGTAAACCTAGCCAAGTGAAAATAGAACAGACTCCTGAGGGACCCCCCTTAAAAGTAGTTAGGGAACTCCCACAGCTGGACACTGTTGGGCACAGCCAAACATGGGGCCTAAAAACCCCAGACCTGACCTGTCCCTCCAGTAAGCCAAACAGAGGGACTCAGCCTCCAGCTTTAGGTAGCCAGAGGCTGACCCTGAGAGCTCAGTGCATCTCAGCTAAAGAAAGAAAGGCACACATGATGAATGGTGATTGGAGGAAGTTGAGCCCAAAGGTAGAGGAGCCTCACTTCAGTACTCCATCCCAGCATCAGCCTTCTTCTTTCCCAAAACACTCCAGAGACAGAGATTCCCTATGGTGGAGACCCTCAGACACCCTTAGGGTGAGGGGTTACCTAGTGGACCATGACACAGGGGGAAACCAAGCCAGAGCTGGTCCTTCCTTATATGGCCACTTAGGTAATAGAGGCTTACCTGGACAAGGATAGCCTTATCTCCTTTCGTTTGGGGGGGGTTGTGTAGGAAGGTACCTCCTGACTATGGTTGCCCCCAACTTTTTGCCCTGTGTTTTAGCTGGTTTTGGACATAGTCGACCTGGGACCCTGCCAATCAGGACCCCAGGCCTACTGCTCTCTCTTTAAAATGGATTCCATGTACCCTAGGTGCATTTCCAATTGGTACTGGGCCACCCTATCAGACCTTGTAATTCAGGGCATGGGTGTACCCAGGGCTGCCAGGGGCTGCAGCATGTATTATGCCACCCCTGGCTGGCCTCCTAAATTTGACACAACTGGCTGCATGACAGCTGGGGCAAAGTCGTGTAATCACCCTTTGCTGTAGGTGTAGTATACCTATACCTAACCCTAAAATGGACACACAGATTCCTATCAGTCACTCCTATGGCAGGCCTTGACAATCCTGAAGGCAGAGTGCTTGGAATCGTGTGAGATGGTGCTCTGGCATGAGCTGAGCCTGTCTGCAGCTTGCGGAACCAAGTCCTAATAGCTGTTCCATGATGTCGCATACCATATACTCTTAAGTGCATTATAATCCTCGCGGTTAAATGCTAACTTTGGTATTGCTTTATCAAAACATGTCGAGTAAGGTGTCATACGAATTGGAATACTAACCCCTCGCCAATTCTGGCGACGGGGTTAGCATTCCACCCTTCTAGAGGGACACGACATGTATGTAACTGTGAACCCCGGTTAAAGTTAAGCAAAGCCTCAGCTCCACAAAATGGATGCTGCCACCACAGACACGAGTCTGACCCCCTGCAGCTGGGAGTCCTTCCAGCGAGGGGAGCCTGGACAAAGGGTTTCCTGTCAGGGGCGGTGCTAGCACCGTCCCAGACATGGTTTTGTGTATCCTGGGTAGGCAGGGCTTTTCAGGAAGGTGACTGCTGAGTGGCACCCCGGTGCTCACTACGCATAGGCCAGTCAGAACCAGTTCCAGGGGCACACCAGCCCCTGGCCTGGGGAAGTCCGGCAGGGGAGAGGGGTGTAACCACCCCCCTCCTGGTCCCACCCATAGGCAGGACCTAGTCACCGGGTCAGCCCCCTTTTTTAGTATAAAGATAGGAGCGGGCCCCCTGTTCAAATTAGATCATCTTTAGAATCAAGATACGACTTTCTTCGAAAGGACTTCACGATTTCTTCATCAAGATTCTCCCTTGTGGCTAAGGAGTAGTCACCCTGCATCAAGCGGGCACCATCCTAAGAAACACTGCGGTCTGCTGCAAGTCCTTCTTCACGAATCCGACGACCCAGCTCGACGAGACCCGGCTTCCCTGGCACCTCTGACCTCTACTCACCTCTACAGCAAAGCTGAGAACCGTGAGTGCGACGAGACCTCGAGGGACCGACGATCGCCAAGACTGCACGACATCTTTACTGCAAGCCCACCGTGTCCTCCACTGGTGAGTGCTTTGGGGTCCGAGAAGCCCCGACCCTGCGCAGCTCCAGCACCCAAGGTCAGCCTCCCTGCATCTCCACGATCTGCGTGGGGCCCTTCTGCTGTTTGCTGTGCACCGCGTTGTTGGCTACTAGCCGGCTGGCTTGTGGCCTTCTGAACGACGCCCGACGACATCACTGCTGCTGGTCTGGTTGCTCCAGACTGGCCCTTGCTTCCTTCTTGAAGAGAGGCACCCCGGACCCTCCTGGTCCACTCCAGACGCCATTTTGAGTCCACCGCGTGGGCTTGAATTTGCCAAGGCTTTGTTGCCCAATCCTGGGTCCAGCGACGCCGACAGCTTCTATCTTCGTGGGAGAGCTCGATCCTCCATCCTGGTCGCCGACAACGCCTCCTGGTCCGTGAGATCTTCGAGCACAGCGTCACCCACTCACCTAGTCGAGGTGGCTACCATCCGGTGCCCTCCTGGTGCCCACTGACTACTGGCTAGTAGTCTCGAACTTGGTCCCCTCTGCTTTCAGGTGTCATCTTCCATCGATCCAGGCTTGGATCCACCGAACTTTCTTCACTGGTCGCCTGCCAGCAACTTCTTTCTTCCAGGCTCCTGGTCCGTCAACGAGGATTCCCGACGTCCTTTGAGTCCTATGCAGCTGCAGCCCCTGGGCTAGGTAACTTCGGCATTTCGGTGCCCCAGCATAGCCTCACTATCCAAGGGTCAGAATCTACTTTCGTTTTCCTCCTACCAGGTCGGGTTCGCCCGAGAACACTAACTTTTCAATTCCTAGCTACCATAGACTTTTGTCCGCATCTCGCGTGAGAATGCACACACTGCACCCGAGTCCCCTGGGTCTCCTAGAAGTAATCTAACGATTCTATAGTCAAGTCCTAGCGATTCCAAAGCCTATTAGTACTGTACTTACCTGCTAGTAATTTTGCATTCCACTTTCAGAGTATATGGTTTTCCGTGCCCCTCGGGCATTTGTATATACTGTGCTAACTTAAGTATTTTTGTAAGAGTTTTGGTTTGTGCTTAGTACCCTGTCCTCATAAGGAGTACAGGGCTGTTGTGATACTTAATAAATAACTGTTTATTTTCATAACACTTGTGTGGTGTCCTTTCACTTGGTGTTCAAGGGGTATATGTGTGGTAAACAGCTGGCTTAACACGCCCTCTCGAGTCTTTAGCCTTAGACTGCTCGTAGCCACGCTACTAGGATAGCTGGTCTATAAGGTTGACTTACAACCAATCATCAATAAGGGTTGCTGGACTGATACATAGTGTTCACTAGAATAGTGAGCACTGCATATCAGGCCACCTTCTCACAAGGGGGTTGTCCCGGGCCGACCGGCGGTGATTTTCACACGGCAACAGATGAGGGGTGGGCTCCCTCGAAAGAAATAAATAACAAGAAAACCATAACCTGCAATTTTTGGGGCTAGATATTACCGATACCGGTCAGAATTGAGGCGAGAGGGAGGGGCGGGAAGGGGCTCACGGACAGCGGGAGGTGGGACGGGCTCACGGACTACGGGAGGGTGGATGAGCACACGGACAGCGGGAGGGGGGACTGGCACACGGACAGCGGGAGGGGGGGCGGGAACGGGCTCACGGACAGCGGGAGGCGGGCGGGAATGAACAGCTGGACATCGCGCAACCCACCCCTGCAAAGGACACTTCCGAAATGGTGGAAAACAAAGCTGTAAAAAAATTAACACGCCCACAGCCACATGATGTGGGCAAAAGCCTAAAATTCTCGGGAACGCCCATGAATCTGCTCTGGCATTGACGGACAGATCTCTGTTCCAATGGCTAGCCTCCATTTATGGAGCTAGCCAATGGAACTGAGGGGCAGGACTGCACACACATACTCTTGACAAAAGATTTCGCCTGTGCGAAACCCTGCTTGCGCAGCTTTCGACAGGCGAAACCTAAAAAAGAAGGATGTGATGCATGTTTTGGGTCAGAACGATGATTTGATGTTTTTGCTTTAACTTCGATCAACAGTGGCGGAAACATTTGCAGAAATTACAGTTGACACCTTTGTTTTTCAGTATTAAGGGCTATGAGTAGGCCCAGACATAGGTCCTGTGCTTGCTGTGCCACAGGGATCAAGGTGCACCTCACTGATAGTGCTGAACGAAGTTGAAACCAGATTGGAGTTACTTGTGCTCCCATCTAGAGATGAACTGCCATTGCAGTTCAGGCTGAACTATTCCTATTGCATGAGGACCAAGTGTGATTTACTTATGGCTAGTCCCTCTCAGAAGTAGATCCTAAACCTAGGTTGCCCTGACGCTGTCACCATCAGTTCCTGCTTATAGCAAAGCACCTGAGGCCACTTCAACCCTCTCAGCACCCATTACCCTTAGTAATCTCTGAAGTTCTGAAGTGAAGAAAGGAGCAGGTAACTTTGAACTCATATCTGCTAGCTATCCACGTCTCCCCCTCACCGGAACAAAAGATGATCAAGGCTTTGCTCACCACTCTGGGGCAGTAATGAGGTGAACATCACACAGAGGGTGGCGAGGGAAGGGAGACAATTGGGAAGAAGGAAAGCAAAATGAGGGTACTGGGGGGGGAGAGTTGCCAATATGTTTAATGATATATAGTTTCCAAAGACTGCAGCTGCCGCAGCCTATACATGTACTTCGCTCTCCTCCAGGTCCTTGGCTTCCCACATCCATAGTGCTCTATCCACCAGTTCAAAGTGTAATTCCACCAAACATTAACCTGGTCGCCTTGCTGAGGTACTTAGGCTACCCGTAGGATCCCTGTGTTCAGAAATGTCGCTGATGCTCCATAAGTACCACTAGTGTGAAGTCATAAATTATTAGACCCCTCAAATAAACTTCTTTTATATATATTGCCCCTTCGCAAGGTTCTACATTGACTTCCAGAATAAGCCACACCCAATGGGGTCTCACATGCTGCATTCCTAGGCCCATATCTAATTGCCAAACATCACCTCCCTTGTCCCTGAAAGTCTATCCACCACACAGGACTCTTACAATCTGGTCCTTCCTAACTTCCTAGCCAGTTTCAACATTCTAGAAGAATGGAACTCATGCATTACGTTGCACCCCTGTGGTTGACCCAGTTCTATCCACCTATACAGCCCTCCATGTTTTGCCACTATGCATAGGACCATGATCATGCTTGGCAGATGCCTGGAGGGCATGATGAGATGCATACTGAGCCATTTGCTTGTCTGACTCATCCACCTCACCCACTCAAACAGGGACAGAGTACTCAAAGTCACCCAGCCTCCGTGATCCACCCCAGGCCTCAGAAAGCCCACCCTATGAAGATATCCACAATCTCCTATTTATGTATCTTCTCTCGGTATCTTGGACTATTCTGAGTCCAATAACAACTTTAACTGCTTCACATCAAAAGCATAGGTACAACTAAACCATAGACTTTACCAGAACACAAGACACATAACTTCAACACAATAACATAAGTTCAACATAGACAATTATGATGCACAACCTTATTAATACTTACACTTCCACAACTGAAAACATCAGAACTTTGAACTCCTACAGTCTTCAGGCTCGAGCTTTGGGCTTAAGGGACATAGGCAATTGTTTTGTTTTTACCTTTCTCCTGTGGCATTAACTGTCACTCTGCTACCACTTGACAGCAGTGATTCTTGTATCTCAGTCTTCAGGTGTATTCATTAAATAACCCCCGCCATTGGTAATATGGACCTTTGTTCATCGGCAAGGAGAACTGAGAAGGGTGCTTCCTAGCGAACTCACATTGCGTCAAGGATTGTCAGAGACTGTTGTTCCTGCCTGACTGCCTCTTTTCCTCGCCCTTCACCTTTCGCGACACCCGCTGCGCGGGTGCCGCTCAGCTGTTCCCCGGGCCGGTCTCCCGCTGGTGTGAGCGGCTCTGCGGTCGGCAGAGAGCACAAGCGCTCCCAGTAGAGGACAGGCCGGGTGAGTGAATACAATTGCCAGCAACGCGTTGAGCCTACTGGGGGACTGCGAGGTCCAGCAGCCTCTGCTCTCCACAGCTGGTGCCTCTTCCCCCGGCGGCCACGCCCCCAGCCTCCAGCAGACTTAATCGCTGTTTCCACCGGCTGTGTTGGGTGCTTCCTAGCGAACTCACATTGCGTCAAGGATTGTCAGAGACTGTTGTTCCTGCCTGACTGCCTCTTTTCCTCGCCCTTCACCTTTCGCGACACCCGCTGCGCGGGTGCCGCTCAGCTGTTTCCTGGGCCGGTCTCCCGCTGGTGTGAGCGGCTCTGCGGTCGGCAGAGAGCACAAGCGCTCCCAGTAGAGGACAGGCCGGGTGAGTGAATACAATTGCCAGCAACGCGTTGAGCCTACCGGGGGACTGCGAGGTCCAGCAGCCTCTGCTCTCCACAGCTGGTGCCTCTTCCCCCGGCGGCCACGCCCCCAGCCCCCAGCAGACTTAATCGCTGTTTCCACCGGCTGTGTTGGGTGCTTCCTAGCGAACTCACATTGCGTCAAGGATTGTCAGAGACTGTTGTTCCTGCCTGACTGCCTCTTTTCCTCGCCCTTCACCTTTCGCTACACCCGCTGCGCGGGTGCCGCTCAGCTGTTCCCCGGGCCGGTCTCCCGCTGGTGTGAGCGGCTCTGCGGTCGGCAGAGAGCACAAGCGCTCCCAGTAGAGGACAGGCCCGGGTGAGTGAATACAATTGCCAGCAACGCGTTGAGCCTACCGGGGGACTGCGAGGTCCAGCAGCCTCTGCTCTCCACAGCTGGTGCCTCTTCCCCCGGCGGCCACGCCCCCAGCCTCCAGCAGACTTAATCGCTGTTTCCACCGGCTGTGTTGGGTGCTTCCTAGCGAACTCACATTGCGTCAAGGATTGTCAGAGACTGTTGTTCCTGCCTGACTGCCTCTTTTCCTCGCCCTTCACCTTTCGCGACACCCGCTGCGCGGGTGCCGCTCAGCTGTTCCCCGGGCCGGTCTCCCGCTGGTGTGAGCGGCTCTGCGGTCGGCAGAGAGCACAAGCGCTCCCAGTAGAGGACAGGCCGGGTGAGTGAATACAATTGCCAGCAACGCGTTGAGCCTACCGAGGGACTGCGAGGTCCAGCAGCCTCTGCTCTCCACAGCTGGTGCCTCTTCCCCCGGCAGCCACGCCCCCAGCCTCCAGCAGACTTAATCGCTGTTTCCACCGGCTGTGTTGGGTGCTTCCTAGCGAACTCACATTGCGTCAAGGATTGTCAGAGACTGTTGTTCCTGCCTGACTGCCTCTTTTCCTCGCCCTTCACCTTTCGCGACACCCGCTGCGCGGGTGCCGCTCAGCTGTTCCCCGGGCCGGTGTCCCGCTGGTGTGAGCGGCTCTGCGGTCGGCAGAGAGCCCAAGCGCTCCCAGTAGAGGACAGGCCGGGTGAGTGAATACAATTGCCAGCAACGCGTTGAGCCTACCGGGGGACTGCGAGGTCCAGCAGCCTCTGCTCTCCACAGCTGGTGCCTCTTCCCCCGGCGGCCACGCCCCCAGCCTCCAGCAGACTTAATCGCTGTTTCCACCGGCTGTGTTGGGTGCTTCCTAGCGAACTCACATTGCGTCAAGGATTGTCAGAGACTGTTGTTCCTGCCTGACTGCCTCTTTTCCTCGCCCTTCACCTTTCGCGACACCCGCTGCGCGGGTGCCGCTCAGCTGTTCCCCGGGCCGGTCTCCCGCTGGTGTGAGCGGCTCTGCGGTCGGCAGAGAGCACAAGCGCTCCCAGTAGAGGACAGGCCGGGTGAGTGAATACAATTGCCAGCAACGCGTTGAGCCTACCGGGGGACTGCGAGGTCCAGTAGCCTCTGCTCTCCACAGCTGGTGCCTCTTCCCCCGGCGGCCACGCCCCCAGCCTCCAGCAGACTTAATCGCTGTTTCCACCAGCTGTGTTGGGTGCTTCCTAGCAAACTCACATTGCGTCAAGGATTGTCAGAGACTGTTGTTCCTGCCTGACTGCCTCTTTTCCTCGCCCTTCACCTTTCGCGACACCCGCTGCGCGGGTGCCGCTCAGCTGTTCCCCGGGCCGGTCTCCCACTGGTGTGAGCGGCTCTGCGGTCGGCAGAGAGCACAAGCGCTCCCAGTAGAGGACAGGCCGGGTGAGTGAATACAATTGCCAGCAACGCGTTGAGCCTACAGGGGGACTGCGAGGTCCAGCAGCCTCTGCTCTCCACAGCTGGTGCCTCTTCCCCCGGCGGCCACGCCCCCAGCCTCCAGCAGACTTAATCGCTGTTTCCACCGGCTGTGTTGGGTGCTTCCTAGCGAACTCACATTGCGTCAAGGATTGTCAGAGACTGTTGTTCCTGCCTGACTGCCTCTTTTCCTCGCCCTTCATCTTTCGCGACACCCGCTGCGCGGGTGCCGCTCAGCTGTTCCCCGGGCCGGTCTCCCGCTGGTGTGAGCGGCTCTGCGGTCGGCAGAGAGCACAAGCGCTCCCAGTAGAGGACAGGCCGGGTGAGTGAATACAATTGCCAGCAACGCGTTGAGCCTACCGGGGGACTGCGAGGTCCAGCAGCCTCTGCTCTCCACAGCTGGTGCCTCTTCCCCCGGCGGCCACGCCCCCAACCTCCTCGTATATCCTGTCTCGGGCACTCCCGCACCGCGGGACGCACGCGGGACGCAGGCCGGGGCGAAGATCGGGCAAAGAGCGGGCCGTTTAAGGCCGTTCAAGGACGGCAGAGGACGGCCCTGGCCCTGAACCCCTGTTTCTTCGCCCTAAATCCACCGGCAAGGTAGGCGGCTTCGTGAATTCCATCCTTTCTTCAAGTACATAGTGGCCGCCTACTAGACTCAATACTTACTGTCTTTGAGGATAACTTTGTTGTACCTGGTCCCGCTCCACAGATGTCAACCATGCGCAATAGAACCAGAAGCTGCACCAAAAAAGCTATGGCCGTTGCACAAGTGACTGGACCTATAGATCATTTTATCTCACGGGTAAATGAAACTATCGACAAAAGTATTATTTTGCTGGAAAAAAGAGTTTCCTTGGATCTCATGAACGCTAAGCGCTCATCCTTGGGCTCTCTCGCAACTGCAAATTCCCCCTCCCAGCAAGCCTTGAACAATTGTTCCCTACCTCTACCCACTGCCGGCACGATTACAGTCCCGAACGCTGTCGATTTATCAGTTACTCAATCTGATTCCGATCCGTCCTATGTTGATCTTGAGGCTACTCCAGATCTAGAAGCCTGTCACCCATCCGACAAGACAGAACTGAGTGCAGATAGGCAACTTGACATAGGAACAGCTTCTGTACTTATCGACTCAGGGGGAAGGGATGCTATTCCCACAAAGGTTGCACCTAAGACTAAGCCTAAGGAAAAACCCAAAGCTAAAGCCAGGAATCACAACCTGATATCGCCTACCCCGCACTCTGCATCAGGCATACCCTGCTGGGTTGAAAATATGGTAATAGATCTAAAACTGGACCTTGAAGCTACAATAGCAGCACAAATCAAGCCTCTGATTTCCAAACTTGATAGACTTACGTCGCTAATACATTCGAAATGGGCTAATAAGACGAGTGGGACTGGGCCCACTCAGCCGCAAGGGATTAAAGAAACACTTCCCAAGTCTACGCCTTGTAACAAGCTCCCTAAAGACCCATCCAACAAGGCTAAAATATCATTAGCTACTAAGGATCCAGCTACATTACATCTGTCCCAAACAGGGAACAACTTTGCTCAACCCCTACCCTTATCTACCCCGAAGGCGGTGGATTCTACTCCGGCATTGCAATCATCTGATGGTCGTAATAAAACTGTCAACTCACAAGCTAAAGATCTAAATGGGAAGCCCATCAACCCAACAGTTCCTCCCTCCACAAACAAGCCCGAAGGTCCTAAGACAAAACAGGCACGTTTTAAGACAATCAGCCTGCCACCGGAAGTCTCTCCTTTCGTGGTTGTGCTGACAGCTGTTCCACCATTGAAGGAGGGAGTAAAAGAAACTTTTGTAGAGCTAAGAAATAAATGTGCTCAGTGGCTCCAGCTACACAAACCTCTACCTAGCCATATGAGTGGAGAAATTCTTACTGTGCGTAGAGGGGATTGGGTGGGCAGGAACAAGAAAACTATAGCAGGTGATGTGATTACAGTTAACTTCAGGGACATAGGGGCAGCAAGCTATATATGCAATACACCTAACAGTGGACCTGTTACCCAAATTAACCCACTCCCTTTGTCCTACTTTCTTCCCATGCCCCCAAGACCAAATTCCCATCGGCCTACTTTTCCAAATAACAGAGGGTTTGCGTATCCCCCACAACATACTACCAAACAATGGCAGCAACCTCTACATTTCCCATCTTTATTTCCACAGCATACCAGTCTTCAGTGGCAACAACCTTTCCAACATCCACCACCCCTTTATCATCCTGCCCAGCAGTGGCAGCAACCCCTTCAGCCCTCACAACCCGTTAACCGTCAGTGGCAACAGCCGTGGCAAGACTTGCCCCCTCCTTTTGATCCCTTGTATTCACAGTTCGCTCACCCAAATAGATTTTGTGTGCTAGATGAGGTAGATTGACTCAACCTCATGGAAGCTCCAGATCTAAACTCTGTTACCAATAATGTTATGGAGGTTGTTCCCTTAGCCATCCCTCTCCCTATTTGTCCCGAATCTCCAACAGTAGCACCTGCTATACCACTCTCCCATGTACCAACTAGGGACAGTGCAGATCCACTTAACCCCAAAACTACTGCCATCATCGGAGGTAATTTAACACATGGCGAGATAAAAATTCTTAGCTGGAACCTTGCGGGGATTTCTAGGAAACTAGGCCTGCCGGAGTGGAACGTTCTGATTGACGCCCACAAGATCTGTGCATTCCAGGAGACCTGGAGCACCGAGCCACTGTATCGAGTTGGGTTTGTCACCATTTTTGCACCAGCTGAAAAACCTAAGAAAGGGAAGGGGCGCCCATCAGGGGGGCTTATCATCTGGGTAAGCATCTCGCTTAATTACCGAATAACCATAAAGCGGACAGGTAACCCAGATATCCTTGGTATCTCTCTATCTGGCCAACGTGGAGGACTATCAGTAGATCTCTACGATGTCTACGCTAGAGGTTCCAAAAATGGGTGTATGTCAACCACAATATCTGAGCTTGAGGCCCAACTAGGGGACCATAGAGAACCTGGCCACATCATAATAGCAGGAGATTTTAACTGCACATATGAGCCACTCCCCTTAGAAGGAATACCCGATCTAGGAGAAGAGGACAGTAGGTGGGGTATTCCCATGCTTTCTATTCCCTCCATTAAGCGCTGGACTCGCAGTGCAATACAGCTTAATGCACTGACTTTAGAGTTCGGACTAAGAGCAGCTAATGGCCGCACACCTTCCGACCAGATGGGTGCCCCAACGTTCAACAGAGTTGGTCACTCCTCGAGGATTGACTATATTCTGTTGGACCGGGGGCTTTGGAGTTCGGTCATTGACATGGTTGTTATCCCTACCATAGAGAGTGACCATACTTCACTTTCTCTAACCCTAATGAATCCTTGGTCCCCCGGAGCGCCGTTAGTACCACCGAACTGTCCACAGGAGGTTACTGTCTCCTCTTGTGGAAGACGCCTTAAGTGGAACAAAATCTCGAGTAATGCTAATAAACTCTCCACTATTGAAGAAGTGCTTAAAGGCTCACAAGAAGAAATCAGCTCCATAGACCTACTTATGGCAGCAGATAAGGTAACACCTATCTATGAAGCAGCCCTAAAAACAATAGGGGACGTTTTCTGGGTAAAAGGGACTGTAGGGAAAACCATGCCTCAAATCAAAACCAAAGGTAGACATGACTGGTACTCTGCATCATGTAGGAAAGCAAAAACACGCCTAATTGAGGCAGTCAAAGGGAAGTCCCAACTATTAATACAAACAGCTAGGAGGGAACACAAAAGAGTTTTGGGGTTAGCGAAAAGGGAGTGGGAAGACGCCTACTGGTCAACCCTCAAAGAAGCCAGCTCGAAAAAAGACTCAAAATGGTTTTGGGATACCATAAGGGCTCGCAATAGACCAGACAGCGATTTGTTAACCTGCAATATCCCAAGCCAGGCGTGGGTGGATCACTTCTCCAAACTCTATACCTGCCATGATGTTTTGGATGAGGGAGGGCTTGCTATACCTTCGTTCACCCCAAATTATGTAATTTGCTCCACTGACTTTGATTTTACGATCAAGGAAGTGGAATACGCAATAAGCACTATCATCCCACAAAAAGCGGCTGGTCCCGATGGCATTCCCGGTGACCTGTTAAAGTCCGACAGTGCTAAATGGGGTAAATTGATCCATTCCCTCCTTGCTGCCATTTGTAAAGGTGCCCCTATTCCATCATCGTGGAAAGGGGCCGAGGTGGTCCCTATCTACAAAAAAGGTTCGAGGGATGATCCATCTAATTACAGGCCGATCAGCTTGTTAGACATTAGCCAAAAAGTTGTCGGCAAAGTCCTGTTAGTTAGAATTCTAAATTGGGTAGAAGAAAACAAAATTCTTTCTGACTTCCAGGCAGGCTTCAGAGTGGGTACTGGAACGATTGAGCAAGCTTTCAGGCTCATGATGGTATACTGGAAGGTAGTGGTTATAGGCAAGGGCAGTTTTTATCTCGCGTTTATCGATTAAAAGACTGCCTTTGACCTTGTACCTAGGGATTCACTATGGAAAGTACTTGCTGACATGGGGCTGCCCCATTATTTGCTCTCCCTATTAGTCAGATTGCATCAGGACAGCTTTGCCCAAGTCAGGTGGGGCCCTGGAGGGGAGAAAACGGGTAGTATTCCGGTTGAAAGAGGTGTCCGCCAGGGATGTGTTCTGGCTCCCACCCTGTTCTCTCTTTACATCAATGGGGTGGTTGAGCATCTCCTTAAACATCCTTCTGACGAGCCATCCCTGGCTGGCGAACGCATACCGACCCTCCTCTTCGCGGATGATACGCTTTTAATCTCCAAAACCCCAATGGGACACCAGAGACTTTTGGACAATTTCCAATCCTTTTGCCCCAAACGAGGTCTGGTAATAAATACAAACAAAACGAAGTACCTTGTGCTGAGCCCACCGAAGCAACATGTGCGTTCTCCCACCCTAAATGCTGAGCTCCTGGAAAGGGTAAAGGTCTTTGACTACCTTGGGATACGCCTATCGGACAAAATGGACTGGACGCCACACCTAGACAAAATGCTGTTGAACCACAAAAGGATTACAGGAGCCCTTTTGAGAGAGCAACAATCCAGTTCAACAAGGCCTATAGGCACAGTCCTCGAGATCTATTCAGCTAAAGGTGTTAGCTCTGCCCTATACGGGGCTGAACTTTGGGGTTCTTCCACCACTGATGCTCTGCAGAGATCTGAAAACAAATTCTGCAGAGCAATTATGTCCCTCCCACAAGGCACCCCTACACTTCCGTTAATGATGGACCTAGGCTGCACCCAGATTGGCGACATTGCAAAATTTCGCCCATTAATACTCTGGGCTCGCATCTGGCGGGTGGAAGAATTAAGCGGATATGCCAGAGGCCTTGAAGAAATCATGTCATCGCCAAGTTGGCATAAAATCAAATGGCTAAAAGACATGAAGAGCTTATTAACCAAGTTGGGATAAATTGAATTATGGTTGAATAGAACTTCACCCCCAAAGCAAGCCCTTAAAAAGCTGTACTGGGACTGGATTTGTACACAAAGAAATTCTAGTACCTCCTTGGGCAGGCTTACAGAGGATTTTTTGAGGTTTAAAGACTGCCCTAGACAGGAACTGTACCTTGATGCAATTGGAAAACCCTTTGATAGGGCCTTGTACTTCAGGTTCAGAGTGGGAATCCTCCCACTTAACTCTTTTACCACAAGATGGAAATCCAGTATGGAAATGCCTGAGCTATGCCCAGTTTGTCTTGCTAAACCGGAAACATTGGCACATTTTATGTTCGAGTGCAGCGAGTACGCAACTCCAAGGAGGGTCTGGCTCAAAAACCTATGCCGTCAGTTGGGGACTAGGAGTCATGATGTGGCAATCAGGATACTAATTTCTGATAGTAGCGTACCCTATGCTTGTGCCCTAGCCAAATTTCTATCATGGGCTTGGGCTATTCGAGCCAAGAAGCTAAAACAAACTGTTTAATTCTACTTTTACTAAATCTCTTAATTGAATGTACTGCCATTTTTTACATGATCTGCAAAAATGTAATCAATTAATTGGCTAGTTCAAGATTGTATAAGCATCTTTACTAAAATTACTGTTTTTTTAAAAATGTTTTGTACTCAGACATAAAATCTTTTTAATCTATTACTGTTTTTTACCTGTAACTTTTGATCTACTGAGCTGCTTTTATGATAACTATTTTTATCGAAATAAAGCTTTTTGACTTGACTTGACTTGAGAAGGATCATTTATTTACCTCAATCTACATGAGCAGTGAAGTCCATTTGAGATGTCACAAGCATCACTAAAGAGAGATGGTGTGGGTTAAAGGGTTTAATTAACAAATCTACTAAGTTTAAATTGGTTTATTCAATAAATATCAATCTTTTAATCTTTAGTATTTCAAATTCAAATAAAATATTAGCCAGTAAAGCTAAAATACCAAATGAATGAATATTACAAATAAAATTGAGAAAATTCGAGTGTGTTCCATAAAGGATTTCCCTAATCAAAGTTAACCATGTGAAGCAAAGTCAGTAGTCAGTAAGCAAAGAAAATATGTCAGTCCAGAAACCCAAATAAAGAGTTCTGATCACAGAATAGGACTAATGTGGCATGAAGCCTTAGCATTTCAGCAATAAAGAATCTTGCAAGCTGGACAGAATACTCAGCTATAAATGAACAGTGATCCCTAAAAAAGAGATGGGCTCAAAGGGGGTCTCTCCTGGAGAGATGTAATCCTAAAAATCCTAACTGTTCTAGGAAGACACTCTAATATAAATCTGCTAAAACATAGGTTGTAACTGTTGATGCATTTTCTGTACACTGGATCAGATTGGATTTCAGCAAATCCTAGGAGCAGGTAAACTCCCCAGTTTATCACGCCTTCACAATAGGCCACAGGATCACGTCTTTAATAAAGGTACCTAGATGACATCTTGTGCTTCAGTCAGTTCTTCCCACATTTCACTCCATCTCCTCTCCTCCAAGTGAGACACTATCAGTTGTTTACAGGCGCAGCCCGTGCACGTCAGAACAGTGGGGCGGGGTACGGGAAGAATCGATAGATGACAGGGGAAAATGTATTATTTATTTAATTTTTCCTCTGTGCCGTCTTTTGAATCCTCCTCACCCCATCGCACCGCACCGCTCTTACCAGCACAACCGCTCCAGGTTGTCTAATACATAACAAATGCCTATTCACTAACTAACAGGTTTCTGGAAAATTACAGCATCTGCAGTGGAAGAGAAAAACATCTTGGGCAAAACAAAAGTTCAATGCGAAAAACAGGCCTTTCAATGCTAGGATAAATCAGCGTTAATATGGCAACAGTAGTTAGGCTAACTTAAGTCAATACATTATGTTACTTCGTTTATGCTTACAATGTCTAGATATGGTTACCCACTATAACTTTTTCATTTCTAAAACATGTGTTAATTTAACATAACATTTTGCACTTTCCAGTTAAATGGCCATTTGATGTGTAACATGATGAAAATGTACTCTATCTACCTTCATCTCAGGCATTCTCCCTGTTTAAACTGAATGACCTCGAATCAATTCTCCCAACTCCCACTAACAGACTAAAATGTAACCCTGGGCGGAGTTCGCGGAGTGGGGCTTCGCGGAGCTACGCGAAGTGGGCGAGAAACTACGCCCACCTCCGCACTCCGCGTAGCCCCACTCCGCAAAACCACTGGCCGGCAGCCCCGCAACCCGCCTCCCTCCCGCCCTCCCTAAATACTTTAAAATAAAAGAACGCAATAATTTTAAAAGCACTTACCTTGCCGCCGCTGGCCGCCGCGTTCCCCGGGGCTCGTTCTCTTCCGTCTTCCGTATTTTGCAGTAATGCGCATGCGCGGGCGGCCGCGCATGCGCATTTTCTCGTGAAAATGCGCATGCGCGGCCGTCCGCGCATGCGCATTACTGCAAAATACGGAAGACGGAAGAGAACGAGCCCCGGGGAACGCGGCGGCCAGCGGCGGCAAGGTAAGTGCTTTTAAAATTATTGCGTTCTTTTATTTTAAAGTATTTAGGGAGGGCGGGAGGGAGGCGGGTGGCGGCCAGCTACGCTCCGTCTGCGGAGCGTGCGTAGTGCCGCCTGGCTCCGCCAGCTCCGCAAAATGCGGAGTAGGCGGAACTACGCACACTCCGCAGACGGAGCGTAGCTGGCCGCCCACGGTTACTAAAATGCTGCTTACTGAGACTTTAGCCCCCTGTCCGCCAGAGGAGACAAAAATAATTACCTCCTTTGTTCAGGCGGGCCACCACCTGCCATACTTGTATTATGTTATGTTAAAATTGTTTGTAAAGCATGCAACCGAAGACATGGCATCCCAGCACCAAGAATGACATTCTAAAAGGTTAAAAATCCAATCATGATAATTAACCAGTGAATAGGTGGGTGGGTTTTAAGGATTTTCATAAATACAGAATGAACACCAGTAAGACATAAATAAGGAAGGCCATTTCACACCAAAGAGGCACACAAAGAAAAGCTCTTCACCTAACTGTGCTTTATGAATCCCTGGGGTGGAGCAACAGAAGGGCCTTAAGTAAGAGCAAGCCCTTTTAAGGCACATAGATAATCACAAAATCACTGATTAACGATGGAGCTTTTTCATAAATAGCTTTGTGATATATATACAAAGCCCTTTACATTTGATCCATTTCTCAACTGGCATCTAATTCATATATAGAGTTGTGATATATACAAGCCCTTTACATTTGATCCATTTCTCCACTGGCAGCCAGTTCACTAAGATAATAGGAAAACAAAACTCTTCGGGGTAAATTTAGCATTTCTCTATCTGCCATGTTTTCTGAAGTTTTTCCATTGAATTATTTTGAAGAGCCAGGTAACACGCATTGCAGTAATCGAAGTATGAACCTACAAGTGCCCGGATCACTGTGAATTTATGATGTACTGCCAGTAGAGACAATGTGTTTCTTAGAACATGCAAATGTAGAAAGCAAAGTGATGTAATCTTTGTAATCTGTGCTCAATAGTTCAGCTTGCTGTCAGACATTGATCCTACGTTGCGGCCTGAATCAACTGCAGTCGTCTGGCCCCTCATTACTGATATCCATCATGCTTGTATCCAAATAGACTTGGGTGCCCCTAGAATAAGGACCATTCTTATTCTGAGCTGAACTGCAAAGGTCTCCATCTGCCCAGTGGAGATCTCTAAGGGGCATATTATCAAGGCGGGCGAAATGAAATTATCGCCGCTTTAGAGGCCGTTTTCGGCCGCTAAGCGGCGATAATTTCATCGCCCTATTAGCAAGCTGTCACTAACATCAGTTAGCAACAGCTTTTAGGTGATAGCGAGCGGTTTGAGGCCCGCTTTGCATGTCAGCGATATTTATCGCTAACGACATGCAAAGTGGGCGTACCCAACCTGTTAGCGACTAAAAAGAGTTGCTAACATCGCTATCGCCTATTATTAACGCAGCGTAGCGATGGAAATATTCGCGCTAAGCTTGAATATCTCCAAAAGCTAACGCCTGCTCAGACCAGTTCTTAGCCATTATATCCAATGGGAGCTGGATATTATGGCTAAAACCCTATTGGCGATAATGCGTGAATATCGCTGTATTCTCAGCGATATTCACGTATTTCGCCGCTATCGCCGGATATTTTATCGCTTTAGAGATAAACGTTGCTAATAGCACGTTATCTCTGCAATAATATCCGGCGATGCTTGGCGATAAAAAAAAACTTGCTAAGCCCATTTAGGGATAAATATCGCTAGTTGTTGGTAATATGCCCCTAAGTTTGCTGAGCAGCCACCATGTTTCATGCAGCCGTTTGGCAAACTTTCTTGGTTAACAAAAACAAACTCACAAAGCAGGGTTGTTTTGTAAATCCAAATAAATAATAACCCTGACTTGACACCCTGGGAATTTGTCTCAGGGCATGGGGGGGTCATTGTTTTTTATTTATGTGGTTGCGACCTCCAGGATCTGCAGCCAGGTGTCCATTGGTGACAAGTAATATTTGAGATGTTGGTGTAAGGCACTGCCTGTAGAAATAAGGCGGTTTGCCCTACTTTAAAGAGAGTGGACCATCAGTGTGGCGGACAGGTTATTCAACACATTTGTGGCGGAGTACCCCCTTGGCCAGACTTTTAATAAAGGTCTAAGACAACACATGTACTGCTAATTTATGGTTTTCATGAAGATGATCTTCCAAGCTTAAATGTTAGACCAGTCCGTTAAGGAGTGACCCAGAAGCAAAAAGGGAGAGTGCTAATACAGACAGCAAAATGCAGTGCCAGCATGCCGTCTTGTTGAAGATGCTAGCCAAGAAGTCTCTGGCCAAAACCATCTGCATTTCAGCTCCCCTAGGGAGCACACTGGGGATGTTTACTCCAAAATACCCATTTGGTGAAACTGAAGTGCCCATAAGTTTAATTTTTAGGTTTAATATCTCTTTTGTTATTATTAGTAAAGAAACAAGTTAAAAAAATCAGCTCACCTACATCCAATGGTGTGTGGGGAATCATCGCTTAATCGAATAACATGAGACAGTGAGGGAAACAGGGACAGGGGAGGAATAGATGGAATAAGATGTGAGAAGGATTGGTGGATGACTGTGTTGACAGTCTAACGAGGGTACAAGACATCAGTCATAGGATAGGAGTAGCAGGGGGGCGTAAGAAGCTGAAACGACCATGATCTACAAGTTTAGGTGGGCTTACGGTCAGGATGCATCAGGTGGAGAGCCCGTAGGTATTTCGGGTATGTCAGTTCTCTAAATTCATTCGACAGGTACTGGATGCATGGCGCCCAGGTCTTGTAAAACAGAGGTGAATTTTGAGGCTGCCCAGGCCATCAGCTTCTCCATTCCTAACAATTTCCAGAGTTTGTGCAGCTAGTCGAGTTGTGTTTGGATTGCCTCAAAGTCCAAGTAGGAAAGTAAGGTCTGATTGGCGGTTCCCAGTGCTAGAGTAATGGCACGTCCTTTTATAGTGTTTAGGGGGGTATGTCAAGGGGTTCAGGAGGCCTAGCAAAATGTAGCGAGGAAACCTAGGGATTCGCTGGGTCAAACATTTCATTCACCACAATCAGCACCTCATTCCAAAAGGAGCTTATCATGGGTCATTGCCAAGGAATATGGGTTAGGGTGCTCGTCTGTGCACAGCATTGCCAACAAGCATTGTCCCTATCTAAATTCCACTGGACGGCATTGGCCGGTGTAAAGCATCAATAATGTGCAATCTTAAGGAACATTTCTTTGCTGTAAGTACTACAGGCGGAGCCAGGGGCACAGTGGAAAATGTCATACCACTATTTATCCTTAAAGGTGCGATCACATTCCCTCTCCCACCTGCTGTGCACAGATACAAAGCAGAGGCAGTGTCAGCCAAAGGGAGATAGCCATGCACTGCCAGTGTGCTGAGGATGGGAGTCCGTAGGCCGATGGGACCTGGGAGAAGTCCATAAGGCTGTTTGTTAATATCAAATAGGTCACCTACCCTTTTGCAGTTAGCCTCTTGCCATCCATCGAAAGCGGAGCCGCAGAACGCAGGAGGGGAAGTCTGGGTTGCCTATAATCAGTACTGGGGGAGAGGAGAGTAGATAGTCCCGGCTGAAGCTTTACTCTGTCCCAAACTCCGACTGTGGCTCGGAGTACTGGTGAAATATAGACTCCAGCAGACGGGTGTTGTTTGTGTAGCTATGGAACCTTCCAAATCTGAATACTTGCTACTGCTTGATCAATAAGGCACCAGTGGTTTTCATTACTAGGCTGAGACCACTTCACCATATAACACAGCAACGCGGCCTGATAATATCACTTTAGATTAGGAACCCTCAGCTCTCCATCCGATTGAGATAGGTAGGCCTGTGTCTTTGCCATCCACACCTTTTAACCACCCCAAATGAAGTCCCAAATGAGGCCCTGTAATCTGTCTAGCATCCGTGAAGGGGGTTGGAGGGGCAAAGTCTGCATTACATATAGGATTTTTTGGTAGGACTGTCATCCTAATGGCTGCTGAGCATTCCAACAAGGAGAGGCCATAACCCCTCCACCTGTATAAGTCTGAATGTGTGTTTGCGGGGAGCCCCGTATAGTTATTCTCTAATGTACAGCCTGCTGTAGGGAGTATCTGCAGACCCAAATAGCCTATACCCTGTGAAATCCAAGTGAAAGGAATCCCATCCTCAAGCTAGACCTGATCAGCCGTTGGGATTGTGAGGTTCAGAATCGAAGACTTCTTGAGATTAGTTTTGAAAGCAGGGGCACCCGAAGGCTGCTAGCTCCCCCATAACCAATGGAAGGGCGTCATGAGGGTTCAATAAAATTGGTAAGACATCTACGGCAAAAAGCACTATTTTGTGGTCCCTGCCCTCCCATGGTTATGCCTGTAATGGGGGGATTATTACGTATTCATTCATCGAATGGCTCCATATATAAGAGAAATAATAAGGACAAGAGGAGGCGGGTGCCCCTGGAAATTTGGAAGAACTGAGATAAAGCTCCATTAACCCTCACTTTTGACCTTGGGGAAATATAACTACAGAGGATCACAGACAGAACCACGGAGTGAGGCCAAATCACGTCACAATCGAGCTGAGATATGGGCAGTGGACCCAATTGAAGGCCTTCTGTGCATCGATGGACAGAGGAAGGTCCGGTGTTTGAGAGTTCTGCGTCTTGTCTAGAAGGTGACAAATACATTTTATATTGTCGCTGCAGCCTCTTTTGGGTATAAACCCAGTCTGATCAGGGTCCTGCATGCAGGGAGCCAGTCTATTTGGTAAAAGGCCTGTAAAGATCTTAGCATCCACATTTAATAAAGAAATAGGGGGGTAGGAGGAACAGTGTTTAGGGTCTTTTCCGGGCTTGGCAATCACCGTGATCATGGTGAGTTGCATCATGTCTGTTTTCTCAATGCATGGTAGTGCTAAAGGCATTCTATAACCTCACCAGGATGGAGGCCAGCAACATGCCAAAGGCTTTATTAAAATCTGCGCTATACCTATCATGTCCAGAGGTCTTACCAGTTTGTAGACGTTGTATAGCAATAAGGACTTAATTGTGGTAATGTCCCTATCTAGCATGGAGATATCTTTTTGAGGGATGCAGGTCAAAGGGACCTGTGTCAACGTTCTCAGCGGTAAACAGACAAAATATCGAATGGACATAATATCGAGTACAAAATATAGGCTGGACAGAATATCAAATGGACAGAATATAGACATCAAAAATATTGTTTTGAAGGTAAGTAATGTAATATCGAATTTTAAAATATAGATAGTCAAAATATCGAAGTACATAATATAGGTTAATAAAAATATCAAAAATTTAATAATATCGAATTTTTTACAGTGTATTTTATGTGTTAAAAGTGTTTATTTATGTTATAATGTAATTTAATTAATTAATTCAATGTTATTTAAATTTTGCGTAATTTAATTCTGTAGCAGGTTGTGGGTTTATAGGGGAAAAGGGTAGGAAGTAATTTAATTATAATTAATTAAATATGTAAATGTATTTATTGGTGTTTGTTTATAATTAATTGTTAATTAATTTTCATTTTGTAACTAATTACATTTCAATTGCCAATTAATTTTGTTTAAAATTGATTAATTGATAATTATGTTAATTTAACTAATTTAATTTCTGTAGCGGGTTATGGGTTTATAGGGGAATAGGGTGGGAAGTAATTTATTCATAATTAATTAAATATGTTAATGTATGTATTGTTATTTATTTATAATTAATTGTTAAATAATTGTTATTTGGTAATTAATAAAATTTTAATTGAGGATTAATTTTATTAAATTGATTAATTGATAATTATGTTAATTTTACTAATTTATTTTCTGTAGTGGGTTGTGGGATTATAGGGGAATAGGGTGGGAAGTAATTTAATTATAACTAATTACATATGTTAATTTTTATTGGGTATTTATTAGATTTAAATTGTTAAGTAACTTTTTAATTACTAATTAATTAATTGTTAATTTGTAATTAATTAGTATTAATAGATAACTAATTGTAATGATTAAATTAAATTAGTATTTGTAATTAATTAATTATTATATTATATTACATTGGTAATTAATTGGTATTCATTTTGTTATAGATATTAATATATATATACATTTTTTTAAATTATGAAGTATTTATTTTCCCTACTGTTGTACTCACTGGAGTGGGAATAGTAATTTTTACCCCTACGCTATCCAACGCTTTCCCAACTGTTGCACAATCTGGAGTGGGAATAGTAATTTTTACCCCTACGCTATCCAACGCTTTCCCTACTGTTGCACTCTCTGGAGTGGGAATAGTAATTTTTACCCCTACGCTATCCAACTCTTTCCTTACTGTTGAACTCTCTGGAGTGGGAATAGTAATTTTTACCCCTACACTATCCAACGCTTTCCTTACTGTTGCACTCTCTGGAGTGGGAATAGTAATTTTTACCCCTACGCTATCCAACGCTTTCCCTACTGTTGCCCTCTCTGGAGTGGGAATAGTAATTTTTACCCCTACGCTATCCAACGCTCTCCTTACTGTTGCACTCTCTGGAGTGGGAATGGTAATTTTTACCCCTACGCTATCCAACGCTTTCCCTACTGTTGCACTGTCTGGAGTGGGAATAGTAAGTTTTTCCCCTACTCTATCCAACCCTTTCCTTACTGTTGCACTCTCTGGAGTGGGAATAGTAATTTTTACCCCTATGCTATCCAACGCTTTCCCTACGGTTGCACTCTCTGGAGTGGGAATAGTAATTTTTATCCCTACGCTATCCAACGCTTTCCCTACTGTTGCACTCTCTGGAGTGGGAATAGTAATTTTTACCCCTACGCTATCCAACGCTTTCCCTACTGTTGCACTCTCTGGAGTGGCAATAGTAATTTTAACCCCTACGCTATCCAACACTTACCCTACTGTTGCACTCTCTGAAGTTGGAATAGTAAGTTTTACCCCTACGCTATCCAACCCTTTCCCTACTGTTGCACTCTCCGAAGTGTGAATAGTAATTTTTACCCCACGCTATCCAACGCCTTATCTAATGTTGCACTCTCTGGAGTGGGAATAGTAATTTTACACTTCCGTTATCCTACTGTAATAATATTTGATATTTTTTATTATATTATGTTACTATATATATATGTTTTAACAAATATGATTGTAATTTTTTTTATAACTTTAATTAATTAAATTATCATAAGGTAATTTAAGTATTTTTAAGTATATTTTAGTAAATAATTTTTAATATTAATTTAATTTAACACTGTGTTTAATAAAGTCGATATTTTTACAAACTATATTTTTGTAAACAATATTTTTTATTCAATATTTTAGATACAAAGTCGATATTCTGTCTGTCGATATTTTTTCGCCGAGATTTTTGGTAGTCGATATTATGTCCCTTGATATTATGTCAGTGATCCCCCATACTCACCTATTGATGATTAATATCCTCAGCCTCAATCTTAGAGGCCTTAACGCACAAGTGAGGCATCTTGCACTGCAAGAGATTCAACTGCTCAAAACTGACTTGAAGAGTTTACACTCCCGGTGATTTGATCACAAACATTTCTCTTCCAGGTCAGTGAAGAAAGTGTGTGTGTGGTTGGGGGGGGGGGGGGGGGAGGGAATTCCCCTAGCCACCTACTTTCCAGGGAGGGTGACCTGAACTCATATCCAGTTGCCAGGCAGGCATCGACCTGAAAGTTCATAGGCTCACATTGACAAATCTCTATGTTCCCAATCACCAAGAGAAAGCTTTCCTTAGAGATGCATTAGGTCGAGTTCGCACCACCTCAGACACATATATCATTATAGGGAGTGACTTCAACATAGTGGTTGATTCACAGCTGGATAGATTTATCCAATGACCACGGCAGACTGATGCCCATTCGTACGCCTATAGACGGCGGCTGGCAGATGCTGGGTTGACGGATTTGTGGCAACATACACACCCAACCACTAAGGATTGCACTTTCTTTTCTGCGGCACAACAGACAGATCCTGAATCGACTTTTTCCTCACTTCCCCACGCATCGCTGGGGAGACGACAGCAGTAGACATTCCGGTAGCTGTCCGTTCAGACCACTCCTTTGTCACCCTTCGATATACACCTCCTAGCTCCATACCACCTCTCTGCGCATGGCGTCTCAATGCTAAGCTTCTTACTTATGAACGAACGCCCACTGAAATTGCAGCCACTATTTACTCATTCCTGGCTATTAACGACACACCAACAACATCCATCACACTCTTCTGGGAAACCTTGAAAGCCATAGTTCGGGATAGATTTATTGCCATAGCAACTCGCCTCAATAAAGATAGGTGCGTTCTCTGAGTCCAACTAGAAACTAAAGTCAGAGATCTAGAGGAATCCCATGAGAGTACTGGCTCGCTGGCGATCTGACATCAAATGACGGTGGCACGCAAGCAATTAAAAGCCCTGGATATGAATAGGGCAGATTATGCCCTATTAATTACGAAGCAGAAGAACTATGTGGAGGAAACAAAGCCAAACACATACTGGGCCACCGCCTTCGCTGCCAAGCTGTACATCATAGAGTTAATGAACTGCCAGGTTCTGGTGGCACCCTGAAGTACCAGGAGGAATTGTTCACCAAAGAGTTTCTATGCCACTCTCTACTCAGTTGAGGACCTCGATGCTGAAAAGGATCACTGACATAATATCGAGGGACATAATATCGACTACCAAAAATATTGGCGAAAAAATATCGACAGACAGAATATCGACTTTGTATCTACAAACAGGTAAGTACAAAAATATCGAGTAAAAAATATCGTTTACAAAAATATAGTTTGTAAAAATATCGACTTTATTAAAAACAATGTTAAATTAAATTAATATTAAAAATTATTTAATAAAATATACTTAAAAATACTTAAATTACCTTATAATAATTAAATAAATAATTAAAGTTATAAAAAATTACAATCATATTTGTTAAAACATATATATATATAGTAACATAATATAATTAAAAAATATCCAATATTATTACCGTAGGATAGCGGAAGTGTAAAATTACTATTCCCACTCCAGAGAGTGCAACATTAGATAAGGCGTTTGTAGGAGAGTAGGGTCTGCTATCCTATGGTCACCCCAATTTTTGCTTTTTGCTTCACTGGTTTTCGACTTACTGAGGCTGTGGGCCTGCTAATCAGACCCCCAGCCTGCTGTTCTCTCTCTAAATTTATAATACATGTGCTATAGGTACATACCACAATTGGAAATGGACTCCTTGTCAGCCCCTGTACCATGCACTATAGGTGCTCAGGGCATAGGTGCCACCAAGGCCTACCAGGGGCTGAAGCATAGCTTTTGCCACCCCTGGCTGGTTCTTAAATTGACACAACTGGCTGATCACTCAGCTGGGGCAAGTGGGTGTAATCACCCCTTGCTTAGATATAGTATGCCTATATCTAAACCTATATCTGGACACATATATAGCCTGTGAGCCACTCCTATGGAAGGCCTCATCAATCCTGGAGGCAGAGTGCGTGGTTTTATGTGAGATGGAGCTCTGGCATGAGCTGAGCCTGTCTGCAGCTGTCGGGAACAACTCCCTAAGCTGATCCGGGATAATGCCATACCATATACTCTTAAGCGCCTTATAATCCTCGCGGTTATATAGCAACTTTGGTTTGGCTTTATCAAAACATGTCGTGTAAGGTGTCATACGAATTGGAATACTACCCCCTCGCCAGTTCTGGCGACGGGGGTAGCATTCCACCCTTCTAGAGGGAGAAGACATGTTACTTTACTGAAACGCGGTTGATTTAAAATGAGCCTCAGATCCACAAAATGGATGCCCCTGCCACAGACACGGGTCTTGCACCCGTCTCCTGTGGGCTACTCCCGACTTCAGCATTGCTAGTCCTGACTGCTCCCAGCGAATCTCTAGGCCCTAGGCCTAACCATTGTTCGATAAGTGTTCCTTATACCATTTTTTTAGTATATGGTCTGAGTGGCCACCCGCCCTCATCCATAATTGTGCAACTTTATATGTTTTACTGTGCTTTTGATTTAACGCTTGTGCTCCTTTCCTCATAAAGAGTACTGGGGAGTAATTTAGAAATAAATACATATATTTTTATAATATATACTTGTGTGGTGTCCTTTCATTTGATTACAGGATTGTATGTGGTAAAACAGCTCGCTTAACACGACCTCTTAAGTTAAGCCTTTAAGGCTGCTTAGTCCATGCTACCATTAGGATAGCTTGTCTACAAGGTTGACTTACAACCTGACATCTTTGGGGTTTGTTTGGACTGATACTCAGTGGTTCCAGAATTGGAAACACTACATATCAGGCCAACTTCTCACAGCGTTGGATAGCGTAGGGGTAAAAATTACTATTCACACTCCAGAGAGTGCAACAGTAGGGAAAGGGTTGGATAGCGTAGGGGTATAACTTACTATTCCCACTCCAGAGAGTGCAACAGTAAGATAAGTGTTGGATAAGGTAGGGGTTAAATTTACTATTCCCACTCCAGAGAGTGCAACAGTAGGGAAAGCGTTGGATAGCGTAGGGGTAAAAATTACTATTCCCGCTCCAGAGAGTGCAACAGTGAGGAAAGCTTTGGATAGCGTAGGGGTAAAAATTACTATTCCCACTCCAGAGAGTGCAACAGTAGGGAAAGGGGTTGGACAGCGTAGGGGTAAAACTTACTATTCCCACTCCAGAGAGTGCAGCAGTAGGGAAAGCGTTGGATAGCGTAGGGGTAAAAATTACTATTCCCACTCCAAAGAGTGCAACAGTAGGGACAGTGTTGGATAGTGTAGGGGTTAAAATTACTATCCCCACTCCAGAAAGTGCAACAGTAGGTAAGACGTTGGATAGCGTACAGGTAAAAATTACTATTCCCACTCCAGAGAGTGCAACAGTAGGGAAAGGGTTGGATAGCGTACGGGTAAAAATTACTATTCCCACACCAGAGAGTGCAACAGTAGGGAAAGTGTTGGTTAGCGTAAGGGTAAAAATTACTATTCCCAATCCAGAGAGTGCAACAGTAGGGAAAGCATTGGATAGCGTAGGGGTAAAAATTACTATTCCCACTCCAGTGAGTGCAACAGTAAGGAAAGTAGATACTTCATATATTATTTAAAAATATATATATATTAATATCTATAACAAAATTAATAAAAGTGAATTACCAATTTAATATAATATAATAATTAATTAATTACAAATACTAATTTAATTTAATCATTACACTTAGTTATCTATTAATACTAATTAATTACAAATTAACAATTAATTAATTAGTAATTAAAAAGTTACGTAACAAATAAAATCTAATAAATACCCAATTAGTTATAATTAAATTACTTCCCACCCTATTCCCCTATAAACCCACAACCCACTACAGAAAATAAATTAGTAAAATTAACATAATTATCAATTAATCAATTTAATAAAATTAATCCTCAATTTAAATTTAAATAATTACCAAATAACAATTATTTAACAATTCATTATAAATAAATAACACTACATAAATTAACATATTTAATTAATTATGATTAAATTACTTCCCACCCTATTCCCCTATAAACCCACAACCCGCTATAGAAATTAAATAAGTTAAATTAACATAATTATCAATTAATCAATTAAAAATAATTAATTGGCAATTAAAATGTAATTAATTACCAAAGAAAAATTATTTAACAAATAATTATAAATAAATAACACTACATAAATTAACATATTTAATTAATTATAATTAAATTACTTCCCACCCTACTCCCCTATAAACCCACAACCCGCTACAGAAATTAAATTAGTTAAATTAACATAATTATCAATTAATCAATTAAATAAAATTAATTTGCAATTAAAATGTAGTTAATTACAAAATAAAAATTAATTAACAATTAATTATAAACAAATACCAATAAATAAATGTACATATTTAGTTAATTATAATTAAATTACTTCCCATCCTATTCCCCTATAAACCCACAACCCGCTACAGAATTAAATTACACACAATTTAAATAACATTAAATTCATTAATTAAATTACATTATAACATAAATAAACACTTTTAACACATAAAATACACTATAAAAAATTTTATATTATTAAATTTTCGATATTTTTATTAACCTATATTATGTACTTCGATATTTTGACTATCTATATTTTAAAATTCGATATTACATTACTTACCTTCAAAACGATATTTTTGATGTCTATATTCTGTCCATTCGATATTCTGTCCAGCATATACTTTGTACTCGATATTATGTACATTCGATATTTTGTAGTCAATATTTTGTCTGTTTACCGAGTATGGGACATGCCGACATTGTGCAAGCCCTCCTGCCAGGTTTTCTTATATATCATCTTGATAGACCTGTGGGGCGAGGGGGTGGCATTGCTATTTTATACAGGGACACATATGTATGTAGGGCTCAGAATGGTTTAGTGTCGGACTGTGAGAGCTGCCACTTTTCCTTGCGGATATCCCCTATGGTATAGCTGTCAGGTATACTGATCTACCGGCCTCCGGGCTGTGTGGGTAACTTTGTCAGCTCCTTAATGGAAACAGTGACTACCCTGGCCTTGTCTACGACTGATTTTATAGTGATGGGAGACTTTAATCTCCATTTTAACGACCCAGCCGATCCAGAAGCCCGAGACCTTCAGGGCGATCTGAAAGCATGCGAGCTGTCCTTAATTAATGCAGGGGCTACGCACGATAAGGGACACTAACTCGACCCAATGTTTTCTAATATCCCCCGCCTCATGGCTAGGCCAGCATATCCCCTCCCGTGGTCTGACCACTTTCTGGTTTCGGTAACCTGGCAAATCGACTCATTGTATGCCACAATTGCCCACATCTGCCCCTCAGGCCTTTTTGGTGGACAGAGCTTGGTCCAGGCTATTGATCAATGACTGGACTTCTAAACTTGATGACATGCGCCCTCCCCCCGAATCGGACCCGGTAAAGGGAGACGTTAATTTCAATCAGTGGCTGACCACTTCCCTTGATGCCATAATCCCGAAAAAGAGAGTGCAAAAGAGGGAGAAAAGAATTGGCTCCGTCCCTTGGTACACACCCGAGCTCCGTACCCTTAGGAAGGGATGTAAGAAGCTGGAGAGGATGTGGAGAAAGGAATGGGAGGTAGCCAGGCGAGAGGAATATTGCTCTGCTATGAGGGGGTATAAATCCGCTCTTCGTCAGGCTAAAGCCCAATTTTTTGAGGAGCGCATAAGATCTGCCTCCAACTCTTCCAGGGAGACTTTTAAAGTGGTAAAGGAACTTCTTAAAGTTCCAGAGCCTGTGGTCACACATGATAACCAGAAGTGTAAGGAGCTGGCAGACTACTTCTACACGAAAATTGAGAAGATATTAAGCACCTTGCCCCAGCCTCCGCTGCTTCAGTCCGATCATAAAACAGACACAGTAAAACAGCCAAGAGGAGTATCTATTCATTTAGATACTTTTGGCCCAGTATCAGTGGCTGAAGTTCTGAAGGCTTTGGGATCTATGAAAAGTGGCTCCCCCAGGGATCCGGTCCCTATGAAGTTCCTAAAACAGGTAGCAACTCCCATTGCGGTTCCTGTCACCGACTTAATGAATGCCTCCTTTGCCCATGGTTTGGTGCCACCGAGCTGGAAAACAGCAGTGGTAAAGGCACTTTTAAAGAAGCCAAATCTGGATCCCTCGGACCTGGCAAACTTCAGGCCCTTCTCCCTGCTGCCGGGACTCGGTAAAATCGCTGAAAGGTTAGTGAATCAACAACTGTCAGGTTTCCTGGAGACTAATGGCTTGCTTTGAGATTCACAAACCGGATTTCGGCCAGGCCAGGGCACCGACACCGCCCTTCTGGCAGTCGTGGACGAAGCCAGATGCATTTTGGACTCAGGAGGGTCAGTGGCAGTGATCCTCCTGGACCTCAGTGCGGCTTTCGACACTGTGAACCATCAGGTGCTGATTCAACGACTGTCAGAGGTGGGTGTGTCAGGGGTCGCTTTGAAGTGGCTTAGGTCATTTCTCAACGTCCGAACATATCAGGTTTGGGAAGGTAGTGATCGGTCAACATCTATCCCCCTCCAGTGTGGGGTGCCACAGGGCTCCTCCCTCAGCCCCACATTGTTTAATGTATATATGGCCCCCTTGGAGGATGTGGTGGCCCCTTTTGACATCAAAATCGTCAGTTATGCGGATGATACGCAGTTGGTGGTCGCCTTATCCCAACTGGTGGAGAACCCCGATCTACTGCACTCCTGCCTGTCGGAAGTCCACACTTGGATGGGTGAGTCAGCTCTTAAGCTGAATGATTCGAAGACAGAAATAATGCTGTTAGGGAGTAAAACCCCTTCACTCCCTTTGACCAGCTGGCCTAGCTGCATGGGAGAACTCCCTAGCTCGAAAGAGGAGATCAAGAGCTTAGGGGTCTCGTTAGAGCAAGACCCAAGCGAAAAAAACTGCAGGAGTCTGTTTTGCCCTGCTTCGGTCAGCTCGCAAAATTTTCCCTCTTCTGCCTTTAACATCAAGGAAGCTGCTGATTCAGGGGTTGATTACATCAAGACTAGATTATAGTAATGCTATTTTTCTGGGCGCCCCTGAAGCCACTTTTAACAAACTCCAGCAGGTTCAAAATGCTGCTGCAAGGCTGCTCATGGGCATCCCTAGGATGCAGTCAGCCAAACCGGCCTTAAAGGCTCTGCATTGGCTCCCAGTGCGGGAAAGGGTCAAATGTAAGGCTCTCTGCACAGCCCATAAAATCCTTCAGGGGAAGGGCCCTCCCTTATTGAGGAATCTAGCGTGCCTTATAAAGCGAACAGAACGCTGATCTCTGATCAGAAACATCTTCTCCTAATCCCTAGAGTAAAAAGGGTCCGTACTGGCGGGAGAAGATTTTCGGTCAACACAGCGATGCTGTGGAACGCGCTTCCTTTAAAATTGCGCGCCGAGACCTGCACATTGTGATTTCGTAAATGTCTCAAAAACTATTTGTTTCCTGCTTGATTGCACTGAACTGGCCGTTGGTCAACTGTTGGCGTCTGGACAAGCGCTAGGATGCCCGAGGGTAACTGCGCGCTATATAAAATTTTAAATAAATAAGTAAATAAATGGGAGTGTCCAGCAGAGGCCGAGCATGCCCGGATCCCTGGCTTGTATTACTGTAATGTGGGGTCTTGAATATGAAGGAAAGTGCATAGCCGTCAGATGGGCGGTCAACAAGTAAATTCACCTCCTGGGAACATTAATATACAACAGTTGAGGATCCATGTCTTCGGCATTGTGCCTCTTCATTCTCCGACTCGGTGTGGCTATGGAACTCCACCACCAAGGATCAGCATTGGAGGCATGGGGGTGCTCTTGATGTTTAGGCCGTTACCCAAAAAGAGGAAATCAGGGGCCCCTTCAGGAAGGAAAGCCAACTTTCACCAGCTGGTCGACGTTGGATCAATCTCAGATTTGTGAGGCATTCAGTGGTAGCTCTCCGAGCTATGGCACTGTTGTGTGACTGGAACTGTCAAATCAGCGCCCCCTTTCCCTGTGGCCCTCTTTTTCACAGGGCTTATGCTGAATTTTCTTCCACTGGTGAGTAGAGCTGCATAGGTCTGCAGTGGGGGAGGCTGGATCCCGTGAAGTTGATTGGTCTCCCAGAAGCGCTGTTTTGTCCAGCAATGATCTGGCATCTTCTAAGGCTCGGATGATCTGCATCTTGTTGTTCCAGACAAACTAGAGCAGGATAAGGTGCCCCTAATTTCTACCTAATTCTTTTGTGATGTTATAGCTAATTTATATAGCGCACATATACCGGATTGGTTTCTTGGCACTGCTCGGGAAGGTGATGGTTGATAAGTTTATTCAAGTGATTATGCGAATGCCTGTTTAAAGAGTCATATTTTTTTTGAGTTTGAGGAAGGTCATAAGGTCTGTGCAGGATCTGATCTCTAGGGGCATAGAGTTCCATTATCTTGGGCCCAGTGTGGAGAACCTGGATCCGCCAAATCATTTCTGTTTAAAGGAAGGTGTTGTCAGAAGGTGCAAGTGGGCGGATCTCAGGTTGCGGGTTGGATTATATCTGTCAATCAGGCTGTTAAAGAATTTGGGGTTTCGGCCATTCAAGGATTTAAAGATGATGCTTTCCATCTTGAAGACGCATCTCTGTGATATAGGGAGGTAGTGTTGTTTCTTCAGAAGGGGAGAGACGTGTTGGCGTTTGTTTTCCTGCAGAATCAGTCTGGCCGCCTGGTTCTGTATCAGTTGGAGATGGTGGATAAGGTAGGCCTGGATGCCAAAGTATAGGGAGTTAGCATAGTTAATATGTGAGATCACCATGGCGAGGACTGCCTGCAGGTTTGCTTCCTGAGTTAGGAACTTGCTGATTTTCTTTTTTTTCCTTAATTGGAAGAAGCAGGGAGAAATTACAGATCCAATTTGGGTTTTCGTGGTGAGGTCACTATTGACTATGACTCCCAGGGTTTTGGCATGATTGGATGGAGTCGGGGTTGTTCCAGTTCTTTCGGCCAGAATTGAGAGCTCCAGGGGTTAATTGAACCTCCCATGAGGATCAATTCTTTTTTATCTGGGTTCAATTTCAGTTGGTTGCTGTTTATCCAGTCACGGATGAACAGCATTGTCGACTGGCATTCGTGAATGGAGGCCAAGGAATTATTGATAGGGAGTACTAATTGGAAATCATCCGCATAGTTGAAGGTTTGAATATTTCTTACTTTTAATTAATGGATCAGGGGGAGAAGGTATAGGTTGAATAAGTGAGGGGAAAGTGAGGATCCCTGGGGGACTCCACAGGTAGTTTTAATCATGGGGTCGTAAAACGGCCAAGATGGACTGCCTGAGATCGGTTTGTTAGGAATGATCTAGTCCACTCGAGGGCTGTTCCTTCGATACCCACATCCCTGACATGGTCGATCAGGATGTTATGGTCGACCGTGTCAAAGGTAGCGGGGAGATCCAATAGCACCAAGGCTTGGGGAGACCTTTGTCCGCCTTTTCTCTCAGGGTATCCAATACTGATAGTATCACTGATTCTGTGGGGTGAGCTGGACAGAAACCTGCTTGATGTGCATCCAGGTATTCAGATTGCTCCAAAAAGGCGGAAAAGATTTTGGCTACATGGGCTTCGAGCAGTTTAGCTAGATAAGGGAGCAGTGAGATTGGTCGGTAGTTAGTTAGGGTTTTTGGGTCAGCTCTTGGCGTTTTTAGAAGGGGGATGATTATGTCCTCCGGTACCTGACCCTGGACCAATGACTCATTTAGGAGGGTCACGGCAGGACTTGGGCAAGCAGTAAATGCTTCCTTTAAGATCCAGGGGGGACAGCAGTCCCTTGGAGATCCAGATTTTGATTTTGCTAGTACGTCTGTGAATGTTTCTTTGCTTATTATTGGAAATTGTTCCAACCTGTGTGAGTTCTTAGGTTTTGTGGGACATGCAGGACTCGGGCAGCTGGGGATACTTGTTTTAATGGTTTTGATTTTTTCAATGAAGAAATTATTTAAGGAATTGCATAGGGATTGAGAGGGAGTGGATTTTACTGTTACTCAATCCGGGTTGGATAGTTTGTTAATGATTGAGAAGATGTCTTTGGAGCTGTTTGGGGAGCTGATGATTTTGGACGAGAAGTATTCGACCTTGGTAGCCATTATAGCCTTTTTATAAGTACCACATACTTTTAGGTAGGTTCTTTTGTCATTGGGTGAATATTTATTTCTCCACTTCCTCTCTGCGTGACGCAGGTCAAGTTTCAATTCCTTTAACTCAGGGGAAAACAATCTTTTGGGCTTCATGGCGGCGTGTGCGGTGTAATTTCTTGAGGGGGGCATGTTTATTGCTGGCTGTCATCAGCCAGTCCGAGTGATCTTTCTCGCTTTGATCAATAGATAGTTGGCCAATAGAAATAGTGTTGGTCCGTGACTCCAGAAATTGACCTTTATTGATAGTATTCCAGCTCCTGCGTGATCCAAGATCATGTAGTATTGTTTTAAAACGGGTAGGGATATTTAAAGTAAATTTAATAAAATAGTGGTCAGACCATATACAGATAAGAAGTCTGTCAAGAACCGGGTGGCCCTATGACATTGCAGAGTTATTGGGGAAAGGTCTTGGTAAAGTCACAGTTTTAGGCAATCAAATTCAACGACAGTCTTGTCACACACTACGGCCAAGATTAACTCCTTTTGTCTATAGTAGTGTGCAGACTTGAGAATACCACGTGCTTTGCCTGGAGCATGGGCTCTAGAAGTGCGGTCGAGTACGATTTCTTGGTCTGCGAGTTCTGCGGCCACATGGCAAAAGAGGTGGGTAACAAAGTCCTCTAGTTTGTCAAGTATCGCTTGTAAGGGTGCCTCTTTCATGCAGATATATGAGTTCCAAGATCTGTTTTGAAGATCTTCCTGTTGATAATGAAGTTCTGCGTTCTTGTCTTGTAGCTCTAGGAGCTCTCGGCAGTTTCCATCTAATTCTTCGTCCCGGGAGTCGTAGGTTTGTTCCAAAGA